>NC_069505.1:329681718-329834218 GCF_027579735.1 Bombina bombina | reverse complement strand
ATTCGGATTCTACTTCTTGCAAAGAATATGAATTGGCCCAGGTGATACATGTCCATCAGTTTTCTTCCGAATGCCATTTTAGGGTGCTCCATTCCTCGGGATCAGGGAATCAGGGGCCAACTGAGCCATCCGCCTCTGGGGATTCTGCTTCCCACGAGGCTCAATCCCTACAACCAACTCTTACTACGCATGCAGGTAACCAAAATGCAGCTTATCTTTCTCTGGAGGGTGGCTTGTTTCCTCCGGAGGTTATGACGCAGTTTCGCATGGCCATATCCTTGGCGCTGGTGCATTTACATCTCCCAGGAGTGTGTTTAAAATATTGTCCGTGTTCCGTTAACCAGGGCTCGTCAGGCGTGGGATCTCCTTGGTCAGTTCAGGACTCTGGGGGGGCCAGGGTCTTCGTTTGCCCCGGCAGAGGTTAGTTTTCGTGATTTTGTAATCGCACTGTTTACTTCTATGAAAGTTTGTTCAGGAGGACGTGTTTTAGTCCTCTGTCTGTTATTTATCTCTCCGTTTTAGGGGGTGACTTTGTGTGGCTTTGTCAGTATTGGGAACTTGGTTTCAGGCTGGTCCTGACTGGGTACAAATCCTTCTGTTCTTAAGGCCTATTTCAGACATGTGGCGCCTGCTATGCCTGGCTCATCCGGTTAGGGCACCGAGTGGTTCCCACTATTATTTGTTCTTATTTGTTTTTATTTTACAAATTTCAGCCAGCATTCCAAGAGGATTTGATGGTCCATGGTTTGTTTAGGGGCATGGAGGATTGTGTTCGGTCCTCATTAGCCTATCAATCTATTTGCCCAGGACTCCATTGAGATCCACTACGACATACTCTGCTGGTTCCGACTCGGGATCTACAGTGTCTCCTTCCCGTTGTAGGTTAGGAGTTGAAGGATTTAGGTCCTTTGTTCAGTCAGTTCCTGTTGGTCTTGCCTTTCAAGGTTCTTGGGATTGTCCTTTTAGGACTTATTCCATCTTTAGGTCTCTTCCTTAGTTGAGACTGTTTGAGGTCTGAATCTTCAGACAGGGTTTCTTATGCGGTGTCGTTCGTTTTAAGATGGCTCTGGGTCCCAGTTGTTGGGTTCTTATATTGGGTCCTTGTGTATTTATGATCCTGTGGACTGGTTCACGATGACCCTTTTTGTCCTTTGGATAGAGTGTGCTCCCTTTTACGGGGAGTTTTTCTCTGTAGTATACAACAGTGGTGATCTGGATGATCTTCATTCGGTCTCGGCTGATTAGCTTAAGGTTTCTCATGTCCTTGTGGGCATGGGTGCCGTTTATTATCTGTGTCCACCCCTTTGGGGGGGTATATTGTCTCTTTCAGCAGGAGGGTCTCATCTCTTTGGAGGATTGTGGTCCTGCCTTCTGTGGAGGAGGAGCGGGGCACGGTCGGGTTCCACTGCCGGTGGCAAAGTGGATATTCCTTCTGCCTGTGATTTGAGAGACTAGGGTTCATTCCTGCCTCATCCCCATTAATGCTCAAGTTAGCATGGCAGTTTTCATGCTTTGAAGGTTGTGTGTTCAGGCCTCGCTCAAAGCTCTTGTTAAAGCACTTGTTCTCGGAGCAAGTACTTTTATTTAGGAGAGGCAGCAGTCTGCTGCTCTGTGGCTTGTTCGACCAGCTGTTGGAGAGTAGACTCTCAGTATCACGACTGTCAAGGAGAATTGTGCCAGATCTTCTTGGGATCTCTTTTGCATTTCTCTATACCAAGTCCTAGGAGGTTCTTTTTGAAGTGCCTTTTGTTTGTAGGAGCGAATGGGTTGGCACCCAAGCTCTGTTGGGGTGGGTAATTTTCCCCATTCTTCCAATCCCTGGTGGTCTTGGGGAGGGGTTGTTTTTGTTTCCCCTGTCTGTCAGACATGTCTGTCGCTTGGGCTGGTCTGGTGTTTGGAGCAGGATCTGAGATCTATTGCTCTGACAATTTCAATCTTGGATCATCAAGGTTGGATGAGCCATCCTTGGGGGACACTGCTTCTTTTCCATGTTTATGATTTTGTGGGAAGGACTGGCGGCATCCACTGGTTAGCTGGATGCCTAACTAGTTGTAGGTTAGGATTTGAACCTAACCTCATCTGCCTCCACTTGCCTGCATATATTCAAATTTCTAGATTCATCTTTGAATGACAACCTGCAGTGTTCTGACTCTTTGAGTGTTGCCATCAGGGCTTTCCCTATCTGAGTTGCTGCACAAAGTTTATGGTCTTAATATTTGAATATTCCGAGCTGTACTTAACAGTTTATGAGGTCTCGTCTTCAGTTACCATTTGGGGTATGGATGCACTTTGTTTGGGGAAAGATTATCTTGCACGTGTATGTTAAAGTGTGCGCAAGAGACACCAAACTACTCCAACCCTAAAAGTCCCTCACAAAGGTGTTTACCAATACACCTTTAGCTTCTTTTAGCGCTTCTCCATATATCTTTGTTCTTTAACGAAAGATTATCTTCTCCTTTCAATCTCTGGGTCTTGATCCCATGGATTTTGAGCAAACTAGGCTTGGGTGTTATCTCCCTTGTTCTACGAGACTGGTTGGGTTTCGGTTGGCTTAGCCCTCGGGGTTTCTTTTCACCCGGCGTTCTTTGGGGATCGTTTGGGCCCTATTTAGGGTTATATAGAATCCTTCATGGATGTTTTCTCAGTGACTTTTCTCCTTTTTGGTGAATACGGCTGTTTGATCCCTTTCTTTAGTAAGGGGTTTGTTGTTGGGAGACCGTCTGCTGGTAGACAGAGTCACTTGGAGGCTGTTGGCTCTGTCGAGTCCAGTTCCTGCTGTCTCTAGCAAGGCTTATGGTCTATCTGTGGATCTGTGTCTTTGGGCATTTTCCTTTTTTCAAAATCTTTCTCGGCTTTGGACGAGGCTAGGGTTTCTGGTGTAAGGGTTTAGGCCTGGTGCCCTCAGAATGCACCACCTTTTGTACCCTCCCGTTTTAGCCTTCAGTGTCCTCTATAGCTTGGGTATTGTTTTCCCAAAAGTAATGAATGCAGCTGTGGACTCTTTCCATTTATGAAGAAAAACATAAATTATGCTTACCTGATAATTTCCTTTTCTTCAGGCGGAAAGAGTCCACAGCTCCCCGCCTGTAATTTTTCTGAGGGGCATCGGCTATTTTTGTTCTTCTGGCACCTTTTCCCCCTATGATTCTACTACTGTTCCTTGTTCTTCGGCAGAATTACTGGGGGATGGGGGAAGTGGGAGAGGTATTTAAGCCTTTGGCTGGGGTGTCTTTGCCTCCTCCTGGTGGCCAGGTTCTGAATTTCCCAAATGTAATAAATGCAGCTTTGGACTCTTTCCGTCTGAAGAAAAGGAAATTATTAGGTAAGCATAATTTATGTTTTTTCCCTTAGTAATTTTCTGTGAATGGTTTGATTATTCATTTTGTAAGATTTCTAAACTACAAATTGTATTCTGCATTTTTGGTATGTCCATATCTCGTCCCCATACTAAAATACAGTATATGCCCCTGTTTTGAAGGTAAAAAGTGGCTTTAGGGGATATAAGTACTGGTGAGTATTCTTTAATAATCTAGCCATCCCAGAAACATTTAAATCATCAGGCCCTAGGTTCCTTTAAAAAACTAAAATAAATTATAGACAAAATGGGTCATTCGCAATTTATCATCAATTTTGCTCCCAAAATGCTCTCCTTACCGAATTGGTCAGTGTTCTTCAAGCGATCACAATGCAAAATTGATTCATGCATTAAAAGTCTGCAGCTGCAAACATGTTTTCAACAGAAAAGTTCTTCAAAATATCTTTTCGTGTTTTACAGAATCATTAAAGAGACATGATACACAATAGGACTTGCAATGGAGCGTGCATCTGGCATGTGCAGGCACAATCCTTTGTCTATTCAATTTAAGGACGTTTACTATGAAATCTTAAAATATCTCAGTGAAATCTCATGAGATCACAGCAAAGCAAAGCATAACATCTTTCACTTTTAAGTGATTTAGCATATGGGTATTATCTCCATTTAATAGAGTTGAACTGTATGACCATCAAATGCATAATAAAAAGACAATACAAGAGTCTGAATTTAAAATGATTAATTTATTTTTTAACACATTTCAAAGTTTGTTACATTTTCCTTTCCAGTGCATCATGTGACAGTCATCAGCCAATCACAATATGCATATGCATACACTGTGAATTCTGGCACATGCTCAGTAGGTGCTGGTGCATCAGAAAGTGTGCATTTAAAAAGACTGTGAACATTTTGATAATGGAAGTGAACTAGAACGTTGCTTTAAAGGGATAGTCAAGTCCAAAAAAACTTTTGTGATTTAAATAGGGAATGTAATTTTAAACAACTTTCCAATTTACTTTAATCACCAGTTTTGCTTTGTTCTCTTGCTATTCTTAGTTGAAAGCTAAACCTAGTAGGTTCATATGCTAATTTCTTAGACCTTGAAGACTGCCTCTAATCTGAAAGCATTTTGACCACTAGAGGGCATTAGTTCATGTGTTTCACATAGATAACATTGAGCTCATGCACGTGAAGTTACCCTGGAGTGAGCACTGATTGGCTAAAATGCAAGTCTGTCAAAAGAACTGAGATAAGGGGGCAGTCTGCAGAGGCTTAGATACAAGGTAATTACAGAGGTAAAATGTGTATTTCTATAACAGTGTTGGTTATGCAAATCTAGGAATGGGTAATAAAGGGACTATTTTTCTTTTTAAACAACAAAAATTCTGGTGTTGACTGTCCCTTTAAATTATGTGCTCTATCTGAATTATGAAAGTTTAATTTTGACTTTAGTGATCCTTTAAGTACTGGGGATAAAATCTAGGAAGCCACCCAAAACTGACATTAACAATTGCCCTTTCACACCTCTTAAGGTTACAGTAAAGGGCGTTTGAATTAACCACTTGGTTCACTGTGTAAGGGAAAGGCTTATTTACATGTATGACATTAACCTATTGCAATCTAAATCCACTCTTATCAGCACTAAACCATCTGGATGTCATTTATATCTAGACATGAGGAGCAATACTGGCACGACTGCACAATCACTATATTGTAAAAAATGAGGGTGGGTAAATTAGTGTGTGTAATACAAGTTGAAAGTAAAAAGTAAATAGCAAAAGACTCTGGGGCATACGTATCACTGTGCGAGCGGACATGATATGAAGTAACGTATCATGTCCGCTACACATTGATAAATGCCAACAGCATACGCTATCAGCATTTATCATTGCACCAGCAATGCCGCCCCCTGCAGATTTGCGGCCATTCGGTCGCTAGCAAGGGGTGTCAATCAACCCGATCGTATTCGATCGGGTTGATTTTTGTCCTCCGCCTCAGAGCAGGCGCACAAGTTATGGAGCAGCGGTATTTAGACCGTTGCTTTATAACTTCTGTTTCCGGCAAGCCTGAATTGCTCGCTGGAAACAAGGGGCATGAAGCTACATTCAGGGCTTGATAATTCGGTCCCTCTATCTTTACATCTGATATCGCAACTCAGCTACCTCCTTCTCCCCATAGACTTCTATTGGGCGCGCTTATTGCTTGTTCACTAACCCAACACTGTGCATGATCAACTGCGCTAGGAATACTTCACATTCCTATGATATAGTGTACATACCTACATATTTATATATATGTATATATATATATATATATATATATATATATATATATAAATATTATTTTTTAAATAAAAAGAACATTTGTTTCATAGTGAAGAATATATGAATTTAGAGTACGTCTATTAAAAACATATTAAGATGTTAAAAAAATAATACAATTATTTTGCATTTTTCCAGGTATTTGACTGAGAAGGGTTCAAAATTGTATGTATAAATATATAATAAAAACACAAACGGTTAGATAACGAGTCTTGCGTTAGCCTTAAAAAGCAGCATTGAGAGGTCCCAATGCTGCTTTTTAACGCCCGCTGGTATTACGAGTCTTGCAGGTACAGGTGTACCTCTCACTTTTTTTCCGCAACTCGAGCTTACCGCAAATCCCCTTACGTAAATTGCGTATCCTATCTTTTCAATGGGACTTGCATAACACCGGTATTACGAGTCTTGGAAGAAGTGAGCGGTAGACCCTCTCCTGTCAAGACTCCTACCGCATTTAAAAGTCAGTAGTTAAGAGTTTTATGGGCTAACGCCGTAACATAAAACTCTTAACTAAAGTGATAAAAAATACACTAACACCCATAAACTACCTATTAACCCCTAAATCGAGCCCCCCCCCCCACATCACAAACACTTAAATAAAGTTTTGAATCCCTAATCTGCCGACCGGACATCGCCGCCACTTTAATAAATATATTAACCCCTAAACCGCCACACTCCCACCTCACAAACACTAGTTAAGTTTTATTAACCCCTAATCTGCCGTCCCTAACATTGCCGACACCTACCTACATTTATTAACCCCTAATCTGCTGCCCCCAACGTCGCCGCTACTATATTAAATTTATTAACCCCTAAACCTATGTCTAACCCTAAGTCTAACCCACCCTAACTTAAATATAATTTAAATAAAACAAAATAAAATAACTATCATTAACTAAATTATTCCTTTTTAAAACTAAATACTTACCAATAAAATAAACCCTAACGGCAAGATTACGAGTTTGGCGTTAACAGGGGTGCGGGGCTAACAAGGCTTTTTTTTCTAACACTACCTTAACCTTTTAACGCCGTTATGCCGTTCTATTCCGTCATAATTACACTGGGCTTTAAAGCCGTTATGACGGAATAGAACGTCATAACAAACGGCTGTCCTGAAGCCTTCTCTGCTTCTAGGACTTAATCGCGGTCTGGAGGGCGTTCCTAGGGTTGTAGGGATGCCCCCCAGATGCGATCCAATAATTGAAATCTCACGATCGTATGCACGATCGCGTAGTTTCAATTTGTCTACATCGGAACAGGTGTTCCGATGTAGGCACTTTCAACCTGTCACTAAAGGGTTAAGCTTGTGCTGTATCTTTCTGTATTTTGTTTGCTCTGTTATTATTTCACAGCTACCCCATACCTAGCTAACCAGCCCGCCCACCTTCCTGCTGTATTTAATGGTGATCGCTGCACCACTAAAGTAAGTTTTCTCTTCCTTATCCCTATGTATTTGTGCTGTATCTTTCTGTATTTTGTTTGCTCTGTTATTATTTCAAACCTACCCCCTACCCAGCTAACCAGCCCGCCCAACTTCCTGCTGTATTTAATGGTGATCGCTGCACCACTAAAGTATGTTTTCTCTCCTGTATCCCTATGTATTTGTGCTGTATCTTTCTGTATTTTGTTTGCTCTGTTATTATTTCACACCTACCCCCTATGCAGCAGGGTGCGTCGCTGGTGCGCCAAAGGTGAGTCAAAGGCAAGCCTGTCAGCGCCCGTCCGCGCCCCAACTGCACCCAACGCCACAAACCTTGGCTCCAGAAACTGCCGCCACTACAACGCCAGCACCCTCCACGCGCTCAACACTGGTAGATTGTTCGCCTGCCACCACGCATACCCGACCAACACCTTCGGACCTTTCACCTGCCGCAACTGCTCCTTCCCCTGCCTCCGGACCACAACCAAACCAAATAACCTACCCAAAAACAACCGCAATTACCTCAACTGCATCCTCCTCAACACCCGCTCCATCCACAAGCAGGCCCTCGAAATCTGGAACCTGCTAGACTCCGCCTAACCTGAAGTCACCTTCCTCACTGAGACCTGGCTAAACCCTGCATCAGGGCCAGACATCGCCACTGCAATACCCGACGGTTATAAGATCTGCCACAAAGACTACAGCAACCGACCAGGAGGAGGCATCGCTATTATCCACAAACACACCATCCAAGTCACAACCACTCACCAGGCCTAGAACACCTACACTTCAAGATCAAGGTCAACCTCAACACCACCCTCCATGGCACCCTCACCTACAGACCTCCCGGACCTTGTCCCACCTTCTGCGACTCCATCGCTGACCACATCACACCTTATGCCCTCACCTCAATGGACTACATCCTCCTCGGTGACATCAACTTCCATCTTGACAACCCCAATGATCACAACACCTCCACCCTCCTGGAAAATCTCGGAACTTTTGGACTAAAGCAACTCGTAAACTACCCAACCCACACAGCCAGCCACACCCTCAACCCGATCTTCTCCTCAGGCAACCACATCTCAGTCAATCACATCACTGAACTCCTCTGGACTGACCACCACTGCATACACTTCTCCTTCAACAAACCCACCACCCACCTCCGACAGTACCACCCACCCCGCAGAAACTGGAACAACATCACCCAAGACCAACTACACCGCACCATAAACAAATCCTCCCCACCTACCTCCACAGACACCAATTCCTCCGCCTGCAACCTCCACCGCTGGATTACAGACTGCTCCAACACCCTCGCCCCCCTCAAAAAACCATCTGGCTGCCAAACCACCAACAAAGCTAGATGGTTCACCCCTGCCCTCCAGGACTCCAAACACCACTGCAGATGACTGGAAAGAACCTGGAGATCCAGCAAGAACCTTCTGGATAAAGTTGCCTTTAAGGAAGCAATCACCACCCACCACCACCTTATAAAAACCGCCAAAAAAACAGCCATCCAAGACAGAATCAACTCTAATGCACAAAACAGCAAGGAGTTGTTCTCAGTCATCAAGGAATTCTGTAAACCCAACAGCGACACCACCAACATTCCACCCTCCCAGGACCTCTGCAATACCCTCACTGCACACTTCCACCATAAGATCCTCGACATCTATGACAGTTTCACGCCTCATAACTCAACCTCCACCACCCACTCCCTTACACCCGACACCCCTCCAAAATTTGCCCCCACCCACCACACACGGACTATTTGGAGCCCTGTCACCACAGATGACACCCTCAGAATCATGAAATCCATCCACTCTGGTGCACCCTCAGACCCATGCCCCATCACATATTCAACAAAGCAAGCAACATCATTGCCCCTGAACTCTGCCGCACCATCAACGGCTCCATCAAAACCGGCACCTTCCCGGGTATATCTGGAAGCTGAAGAAACCCTCGGCAGACCCCACGGACCCGAATAACTACCGCCCCATCTCTCTACTCCCCTTCCCAGCCAAAGTCATGGAGAAGTCCATCAACTTGCAACTTATTGACCACATTGAGGCCAATCACATCCTGGTTTCAGAAGCAACCACAGCACAGAGACCGCCCCCCTCGCTGCCACAAACGACATCTGCGCCATGCTCGACCGAGGAGAAACTGCCGCCCTCATCCTCCTAGACCTCTCAGCAGCTTTCAACACTGTCAACCACAACACCCTCTGCACGCACCAACACGATGCCGGCATCTTCAGCAAAGCCCTGGAATGGATCACCTCCTTCTTCACAGGTAGGACCCAGAAAGTCAGACTCCCGCCTTTCTCCTCTAAACCCACACCAGTCAACTGCGGTGTACCGCAAGGCTCTTCGCTGAGCCCCACCCTCTTCAACATCTACATGGCCCCTCTTGTCGCCATTGTTCGATGCCACAACCTCAACATCGTCTCCTAGGCTGATGACACCCAGTCAATCATCTCACTCACCTGAGATCCCACCACCGCCAAAAAGAATGTCCATGAAGGCCTGACAGCAGTTGCCGCCTGGATGAAGGACAACCGGCTCAAACTGAACACAGACAAAACCAAAGTCCTCCTCCTCGGACCCAATAAATCCGCATGGGACAGCTCCTGGTGGCCCACAGCCCTCGGTCACCCTCGAACCCCAACCGACCACGCACGAAATCTAGGCTTCATCCTGGACTCCTTACTCTCCATGGACCAACAAATCAATGCCATCACCTCAACATGCTTCCACATTCTCCACCTGCTACGAAAAATCTTCAAGTGGATCCCTACCGAAACCAAGAAAACAGTCACACACGCCCTCGTCAACAGCCGGTTAGACTACGGCAACGCACTCTATGCCGGCTCCACCATCAAACTCCAAAAGAGATTCCAACGTATCCAGAACGCCTCAGCCAGACTCATCCTTGACATCCCCCTGCAATGCCACATCACCGAACACCTAAGGAACCTTCACTGGCTCCCCATCAACAAGAGAATCACCTTCAAGCTCATTACCCACACGTTCAAGGCCCTACACAACATCGGACCTGAATACCTCAACCACCGTGTAAATTTCTACACCCTCGCCAGACAACTCCGATCGGCCGAACAAGCACTCGCAGTCATCCCCCACATCAGCAAATCCACAGCGGGTGGAAGATCCTTTTCCCACATGGCGGCTAAGACTTGGAACACCCTCCCGCTTTACCTCAGATAATCCACCTCCCTTACAAAGTTCAGAAAGGACCTCAAAACCTGGCTCTTCGACGGAATGCCCATCTCCTCCCCCTCCCCCCCCTTTCTCCTATCCCCTATCCCCTTTCCCTTAGCGCCTTGAGAACCTCACGGGTGATTAGTTTGCGCTCTATTAGTACCGAATAGATAGATAGAAGCCAACACTGGCATTACAGATTTTTTTAAACCTGGCGTTAGCCGCAAAAAGGTGAGAGTAGAGCAGAATTTAGCTCCACATCTCACCTCAATACCAGCATTGCTTACGGTAGCGGTAAGCTGGCTGAACGTGCTCATGCACGATTTCCCCATAGGAAACAATGGGGCTGAGCTGGCTGGAAAAAAAACCTAACACCTCCAAAAAAGCAGCGTCCAGCTTCTAACGCAGCCCTACTGTTTCCTATAGTAAAATAAAAAATATGTCTACACCTAACACCCTAACATGAACCCCGAGTGTAAACACCCCTAATCTTACACTTATTAACCCCTAATCTGCCGCCCCGCTATCGCTGACACCTACATTATAATATTAACCCCTAATCTGCCGCTCCGGACACCGCTGCCACCTACATCATCCCTATGAACCCCTAATATACTGCCCCCAACATCGCCGCTACCTATATTATAGTTATAAACCCCTAATCTTCAGCCCCCAACATCGCCGACACCTACCTACATTTATTAACCCCTAATCTTCCAACCCCAACGTCGCTGCTACTATAATACATTTATTAACCCCTAAACCTAAGTCTAACCCTAAGTCTAACCCCCCCTAACTTAAATATAATTTAAATTAAACGAAATTAATGTAACATAATTAAATAAATTAATTTTATTTAAAACTATATACTTACCGATAAAATAAACCCTAAGATAGCTACAATATAACTTATAGCTACATTGTAGCTAGCTTAGGATTTATATTTATTTTACAGGCAAGTTTGTATTTTTTTTAACTAGGTACAATAGTTATTAAATAGTTTAACTATTTAATAACTACCTAGCTAAAATAAGTACAAAATTACCTGGAAAATAAACCCTAACCTTAGTTACAATTA
The DNA here is from genome assembly GCF_027579735.1 of Bombina bombina. NCBI lineage: Eukaryota > Metazoa > Chordata > Amphibia > Anura > Bombinatoridae > Bombina > Bombina bombina. Next base: position 329,822,862 of record NC_069505.1, on the reverse strand, counting down.
CACCTAACACTACACTATCATTAAATAAATTACCTAAACTACCTACAATTAATTACAATTAATTTCAATAAACTAAATAACGGAAAAAAACCCACTAAATTACAGAAAAAAAAAATAAAATTACAAGAATTTTAAACTAATTACACCTAATCTAATCCCCATAATAAAATAAAAAAGCTCCCCAAAATAATAAAATTTCCCTACCTTATACTAAATTACAAATAGCCCTTAAAAAGGCCTTTTGCGGGGCATTGCCCCAAAGTAATCAGCTCTTTTACCTGAAAAAGAAAAATACAATACCCCCCAGCATTAAAACCCACCACCCACACACCCCTACTCTAAAATCCACCAATCCCCCCTTAAAAAAACCTAACTCTAACCCCCTGAAGATCTCCCTACCTTCAGCCATCTTCACCCAGCCGGGCACAAGTGGTCCTCCATATGGCAGAAGTCTTCATCCGATCGGGGCAGAAGAGGTCCTCCAAATGGCAGAAGGTTTCATCCAGGCTGCATCTTCTATCTTCATCCTTCCGGAGCGGAGCCATCTTCTATCCAGCCGATGCGGAGCCATCCTCTTCAAACGACGTCCTAACGAAGAATGAAGGTTCCTTTAAGGGACGTCATCCAAGATGGCGTCCCTTGAATTCCGATTGGCTGATAGGATTAGCCAATCAGAATTAAGGTAGGAAAAATTCCTACCAAGCTTACGCCAAACTCGTAATTTCGGTGTAAGTTAGCTACAATATAACTAATAGTTACATTTGTAATCTATTCTAGGATTTATTTTTATTTTACAGGTAACTTTGTATTTATTTTAACTAGGTACTATAGTTATAACTTCCTAGCTTAAATAAATACAAAAGTACCTGTAAAATAAATCCTAACCTAAATTACAATTACACCTAACACTACACTATAATTAAATTGATTTACTAAATTACCTACAATTAACTACAATTAAATAAAATAAACTAAAGTATGAAAAAAAAAAAACACTAAATTACAGAAAAAAATTAAATAATTACAAGAATTTTAAAATAATTACACCTAATCTAATCCCCCTAATAAAATAAAAAGCCCCCCAAAATAATAAAAATCCCTACCCTACACAAAATTACAAATAGCCCATAAAAGGTCTTTTTGCGGGGCATTGCCCCAAAGTAATCAGCTCTTTTACCTGGAAAAAAAGACAATACACCCCCAACATTAAAAACCCACCACCCACACACCCAACCCTACTCTAAAACCCACCCAATACCCCCTTAATAAACACTAATTTAATATATAATTTATATTGTAGCTATATTTGGGTTTATTTTACAGGTAAGTATTTAGCTTTAAATAGGAATAATTTATTTAATAAGAGTTAATTTATTTCGTTAGATTTAAATTATATTTAACTTGGGGGAGTGTTAGTGTTAGGGTTAGACTTAGCTTTAGGGGTTAATACATTTATTAGAGTAGCGGTGAGATCCGGTCGGCAGATTAGGGATTAATAATTGTAGGTAGGTGGAGGCGACGTTGGGGGCGGCAGATTAGGGGTTAACAAATATAATATAGGGGTCGGCGATGTTAGGGGCAGGAGATTAGGGGTACATAGGGATAACGTAGGTGGCGGCGGTGTACGGAGCGGCAGATGTGGGGGGACCTCGGTTTAGGGGTACATAGGTAGTTTATGGGTGTTAGAGTACTTTAGAGCACAGTAGTTAAGAGCTTTATAACCCGGCATTAGCCCAGAAAGCTCTTAACTACTGACTTTTTTCTGCGGCTGGAGTTTTGGCGTTAGATTTCTAACCCTCACTTTAGCCACGACTCTAAATACCAGCGTTAGAAAGATCCCATTGAAAAGATAGGATACGCAAATGGCGTAGGGGGATCTGTGGTATGGAAAAGTCACGGCTGCAAAGTGAGCGTTAGACCCTTTCCTACCGCCAAACTCTAAATCTAGCCGTCAGTTAACTTATTTAATGATAGTGTAGTGTTTGGTGTAATTGTAACATAGGTTAGGGTTTATTTTACAGGTAAATTTGTACTTATTTTAACTAGGAAGTTATCAAATAGTTAATAACTATTTAATAACTATTGTACCTAGTTAAAATAAATACAAAGTTGCCTGTAAAATAAAAATAAACCCTAAGCTAGATACAATGTAACTATAAGTTATATTGTAGCTATCTTAGGGTTTATTTTATCGGTAAGTATATAGTTTTAAATAAAATTAATTTATTTAATTATGTTACATTAATTTTGTTTAATTTAAATTATATTTAAGTTAGGGGGGGTTAGACTTAGGGTTAGACTTAGGTTTAGGGGTTAATAAATGTATTATAGTAGCGGCGACGTTGGGGTTGGAAGGAGTTTATTTTATAGGTACATATTTAGTTTTAAATAGGAATTATTTATTTAATTGTAGTAATTTTATTTAGATTATTTTAAATTCTTTTTAAGTTAGGTGGGGTTAGGGTTAGGTTTAGACTTAGATTTAGGGGTTAATAACGTTATTATAGTGGCGGCGATGTTGGTGGCGGCAGATTAGGAGTTAATAAGTGTAGTTAGGTGGCAGCGACATTGGGGGTGGCAGATTAGGGGTTAATAAATAAAAAGTAGGTGTCGGCGATGTTGGGGGCAGCAGATTAGGGGTTCATAGGGATAATGTAGGTGGCGGCGGTGTCCGGAGCGGCATATTAGGGGTTAATAATATTATGCAGGTGTCGGCGATGTCGGGACAGCAGATTAGGGGTTAATAAGTGTAATATTAGGGGTGTTTAGTTCATGTTAGGGTGTTAGGTGTAGACATAACTTTTGTTTCCCCATAGGAATCAATGGGGATGCGTTAGAAGCTGAACGCTGCTTTTTTGCAGGGTTTTTTTCAGCCGATTCTGCCCCATTGATTCCTATGGGGACATCGTGCACAAGCACGTTTTACCAGCTCACCGCTACCGTAAGTAACGCTGGTATTGAGGTGAGATGTGGAGCTAAATTCTGCTCTATGCTCACCTTTTTGTGGCTAACGCCGGGTTTAAAAAAAACCGTAAGACCAGCATTGTCTTAAGTGAGCGGTGAGAAAAAACTGCTCGTTAGCAACGCACCCCTGTTACCGCAAAACTCGTAATCTCGGTGAAAGAAAACAGCGCTATAAAATTATATACACAAAATATTTATTTCCAAATTAAAATGATTAACAATCACTGACAGACAGATACTGTATATTTATTTTCCTTTATTTTTTTATTTTTTATTTTTTTTAATAAACCGTTTTATTGTCATACAAAATTCGTACAATACAAAAGTCATAAAATTGCAACAAACCGTTTAACATTTTCTTTTACATTTTTCAGTTGTACAGTGGAATGCGTCTAACAATATGTATCTAGGAACATTCTGTTGCCACAGTTGTCAGGAGCCCTAGGTTCTTAGTCAATCTCCTAATAAAGCATAAACACGCCTTAAGTCGCATTTGCTAATTATGAAATTTATTTGCTATATATGTGTCCCACATGATTTTCATTAAACCGTATGACACCTCAGTCCTCAACTTGATGTATGCATATTCCTCTAATTGTAAGATATGTTGGAAAGTATGGAGCCAATCAGCAACTGTGGGGATGTGTTTTTGTTTCCAATGCCTTGCAAGTAATGTCTTCATGCCATTACTTGCAATAAAGATTAGTTTTTTCACTTGTGTTTGTGTTTTTCTTGGAATAATATTAAATAACCAGATGCGAGGGTCTGGTGGTATCGTGACCCCAACCATTTCTGAAGTCTCCCTTGCCACTTTTTCCCACACTTCCTTTATCATAGTACAATCCCACCAGATGTGAGCCATGTTCCCCCTGCCATTTTCACACCTCCAGCATACATCACTTGCCGTCTTATAGAGTTTATGTATCCTAGCTGGTGTGTAGTACCATATTTGGATTATTTTTAAATTTAGTTCAATTAGCCGGCTGGAGGAGGAGACCTTGGTTACATTCGTGAAAATCTCTGAGACCTCTCTTGGTGTCATGTCTAGGTTCAGTTCTGTATTCCACCTGTCTATGTAATACGGAGTGTAGCCATGAGGTGGGATTTGTAGTAGTGCATGAGAAATAGCTAATGTCTTTTTATGTGGGGTGTCTGATCTACAAAGTGATTCAAATGCAGTCATGGGCCTCACTAAATTCCTTCGATCGGGGTGTTTTGTGATATATGATTGGCACTGGCGTAGTAGTAACCAATTTTTTGATAGGTCAATTCCCTCTGTCGCTAACTCTTCTAGGTTATAAAATTTGTGCTCATTACCTAACTGATATGCCGCTAAGGTTCTTCGCTTGTTGGATAGGGTTTTGCTGGGGAAATTCAGCCCCGGTATAAAGTCTGTATTATTTGTAAGGGGTGTTAACGGGGAGGGTCTTGAGGATATATTCGGGTATGATATTAGTATATTGTTCCAGACCCGGAATGTCTCTGCAATGATAGAGTTAGGATGATGTTCTAAAGAGATCTGTTTTGGCGGAAGCCAGCAGAGAGACCCCAGGTGTGTCTTATTCGCAATATCATGCTCCAGTACCACCCAAGCCTTAGTGGGGAAGTTCGTGTACCAATCAATGATCCGTTGTAAGAATATTCCCGTACGGTACTTTTCCAAGTCAGGAACCCCTAATCCACCCCTTTTAGTTGGCATACACATTATTTGCTTATTGATCCTTGCTGGCCTATTTTCCCATACGTATGCTAATAGTTTGGATTGTAATGAATTAATGAAGTTCTTGGGTGTGGGGATGGGCAGGGTTTGGAAGATGTATAATAACCTTGGAAGGACATTCATTTTTAGGACTGTGATTCTCCCTAACCAGGAGATATTCTTTGATCTCCAAGCTGAGAGATCTGCTATGATCTTTTGTTGGATGGGGACATAATTTAGTTGAAACATTTCGTCAGTTGTTGGGGCTAAGTATATGCCTAGGTATTTCAGGGAATTCCCTCTTTTTTTGAATGGACATATCTGACATATATCTTGGGATTGCAGGGGATCATGGTTTAGCAAAAGCATCTCTGACTTAGATTTATTGATGAGGAAATTGGATACTTTTTGGAAATTGTCTAGTTCATCACAAAGGGAGGGTATAGAGGTTGCGGGGTTGGTAAGGAAAAATAAAATATCATCAGCATATAATAAGATCTTATGGGTAGAGCCCGCTATGTCTAGTCCCTGGATTGAGGGTTTTTCTCTAACTGCCAAGGCCAAAGCTTCCACTATACAGGCAAACAGCAATGGGGATAGAGGGCAACCCTGGCGGGTCCCATTTGATATACTGAATGGATTAGACAGATGGCCATTGACTCTGACCTTAGCTGACGGGGAGTGGTAAAGGGCGAAAATCCTTGATATGGTGATCTTTCCCAGTTGGAATTTTTGTAATGTGGCCCTGAGGAATGTCCAATAGACGCGGTCGAACGCTTTTTCCGCGTCTGTTAAAACCAGGGCTAGGGGCAATTTCTGTTGCTGGGTGTATTCTAGGAGATGTATTGCCCTAACGGTATTATCCTTGGCCTCTCTATTTTGAATGAAACCTACTTGGTCATTCTTAATAAGCTGGGGCAGTACCTGATTTAAACGGTTGGATAGAATTTTTGCATAGATTTTGAGGTCCGAATTCAATAGTGAAATGGGCCTGAAATTCTCCACCCTGTCTGGGGGTTTGCCTGGTTTAGGCAAGACCACTATATGAGCTTCCAGGTTAGTGTCTAGGAATGGGTTCTCCTCACTGATGCTGTTAAACAAGTCTAATAGTTGTGGTATTAAAATGTCCTTGTATTGTTTGTAGTAACTGTTTGAGTAGCCGTCTGGGCCTGGGGCCTTCCCTGTAGGTAGGTCTTTTATTACTTTCTTGATTTCCTCATAAGAGAAAGGAGTATCCAGTGAATCTATCTGTTCCTGTCTCAGTGTGGGGAACTTTAGTTTCTCTAGGTATTCCTGTGTCAGTGAGCTATTTTTCAATTGTGGTGGATTTTCCCCTCCTTTACTAATATTGTATAATTGCTCATAATATGTTCTGAATGCCTCAGCTATTTGGGTAGTCGTGTATACATCTTTCCCCTTGATGTCTTTTATCTGTAAAATATATGTTTTATTAATTTTCCTTTTGAGTTTTCTGGCGAATAATGAGCTGCTCTTGTTGTTACCCTCAAAATATGTTTGCCCCAGTTTTATTGCGTGTTGCTTGCACTCCTTATCTATAATGGTTTGTATCGTGGATCTACAATCTTCTATTGCTTTCAGTAATGTGTGATCATTAGTGTTATATTTGTGTTGTTTTTCTAGCTCTGAAAGCCTAGTAAGAGTATTGTGTAGATAAATTCTTTCTTCCTTTATGTTGTGAGCCTTCAAGCTTATTAATTCGCCTCTAACCACTGATTTGTGGGCTTCCCACAAGAGCCTGGTATCTGATATGGAGGCTTGATTCAGTGTAAAGTATTCAGTTAATGTTTTTTCTATTTTGAATGCATAGACTGGATCCCTAATTAAATTGTCATCTATTCTCCATGTGTGTGAGATTTTATTCATTAGGGGCCAATATATAGTGCAGCCTACCATCGAGTGGTCCGACCATGTTCTGGGATAAATGGTGAGTTCCTTTACCCTAGCTAAGCTGGCTACGTCTAGCATGATGTAGTCAATGCGAGAGTATCGGGCATGGGGGTGTGAATAAAAAGTGTAATTTCTTACGTCTGGATACTTCACTCTCCAAGCATCGTGAACCGTGAGGTCTTTTAGACACTGTCGTGTTGTGTTAATTATTTTGTTGGGGACGGATGAAGTGTGATTGGAATTGTCCATATAGGGGTCGAGTGTAAGATTGAAGTCCCCTCCAAGAATTAGGGTACCTTTGGACACTTCTAATAGTAAGTTAGTCTAGTGTTGGGGGCATACGTGCAGACCATGGTCACCACTGTATTAAATAGCTTACCTATGACAATCAAGTATCTCCCTTCCCTGTCCCTATGTACCTTGATCTGCTGGAAGGGTATATTTCTTTTGATTAGGATTCCCACCCCATTTGTTTTGGTAGAATTGGATGCATAAAACGATTCACCATATTTAAATTTGAATGTCTTAGGTTCCCTACCCTTTACAAAATGTGTTTCCTGTAAAAAAACACTATATCCCCCCTTTTATCTTTTATGTCTTTTAGCACTACGCTTCTTTTGTGTGGGCTATTGAGACCTTTTGCGTTTGCCGTTAGAATGTTAAGGCTATTCTGTGTGTTTTCTGTCATCTAACTCAGTAAGAAGACTAAATATAAACTTGATTAACACTTGGAATTTATCTTGTACCTTAATTGTGTAGTGTTTCCATTCAAGGCAACCATGTCGACCGTGCATTTGCTCCTGACCTGTGGCAACTTTAAAACAGTGGTTTAAGACTTTCAAGGCAATAAAACAAAGAACTGCATTCACTTTGTATAATATAAACATTTCAAACAATTCAAACATTACAATCTGGGCACAATTTATCTTGTGCTATAAATCCCAGCTAGGGGGGATTGCTGGTTGACTCCTCTTGCCAATATAAACATTTCTAGGGGGAGGGGGGGAAGGGAGGTGGTGGAAAGCTTATCCCTTTAAGACATTTATGGGGGTCTTTTCGGAGTCCATAGTATCATAACAGAACCAAACTTAATCTAACTCCTTATGCATACGTTAGTAATGATTTGATTAACCATTTAACAGATCCGGCAACCAAAACCGGATAACTTACAAACTTAACCCAAATGTTAACTTTTCTTTTACGTTGATCAATGTCCATATGACTTGCTTCACTTATCATTTTAGTGTCCTATATGACATTTCACTAAGTTCAATATAGAATTATCTCACCCACAAATTCACTGTCCTGTTATTCATCCTGGGTCACTGCTGGACAATGTTGAGGGCTTTGGTCTTTTCTCCTTCCTTTTCTTCGCTGTGACCGTTGACCAGGTCGGCTTTTGGTTCATCTGCTTGCTGAAAGATGTTGCAGCAGTTGGCAATCTTGGCCTTTCTTCAGCTGTAGTTGGTGGACTAAAAGAGATGTTCAGTAGTTGAGATAGGTCCTCTAGGTCTTTAGGTGATCTGTATGTCACTGATCTTCCTTCGTGTTGCACATGTAGGCAAAAGGGATAGCCCCATTTATATCTCACATTCTTCTCCTGTAGTACTTTAGTTATAAAGCGGACCTCCTTTCTTTTCTGCACTGTTATGGGGCTAAGGTCTAGAAATATTTGTAGGTGGTGATCTAAGTATGTTATTTGTCTCAGTTGTCGTGCCTGAAGCCATATCTTCTCCTTGTCTGTGTACCTCAAAAACCTTAGAATAATATCTCGTGGAGGTGCATTCGATGGTGGAGGGGGCCGTAGGGCTCTGTGTGCCCTGTCCAGTTCCATGTCAGGAGCCTGTTGGTCATTCTGTAAGTGCTTAAACAGCCCTTGTAGGTATTCCGGTATTTCTGCTGGGGTAATGGATTCTGGTGTTCCCCTTACCCTCAGATTGTTTCTACGGCCCCTGTTGTCAAGGTCTTCTAGTTTATCATCCATAGCTTCCATATAGGCTTCTTGCTCTCTGGCATGAGTTGTTAGTGAGTCCACTATTTTATCTGTGGAATCTTGTACTTCTTCTATGGACTCTATCCTGTTTCCTATCTCCTTTATGTCATGTTTCATGGAAGACAGTTCAGATTGTATTAAGTCTTTCAAACCGTCAAAGTCAGCCTTGGTAGGCAGCTTAGCAATGTCCATTTTTAGCTGATCTGCATATTCTTTTGATATCACCACTGACATGGAGTTAGGCTGTGTCTCCATTGTAGTTTTGTCTGCTTCCCTATGGGGATTTTCTTGAGGCTGGAAAAAGTTGCTTACAGGTACTGGTGAGAGTGTTTGATTTTTTAATACTTTGCTCGGTTTGTTCTGCTTATTGAGTCTTTTTGGGGCCATCCCCAGTGGCCAATTTCTGTTTATTGGTGCTTATTTATGGGTAGGAAGGTAGGCTCGTCACAGCTTGTGCTTTATGATCCTCATGTGAGAGAAATAACTGTTATAGGGGATATGAAAATGCCGTGGCTATTGTGTGCCACGTGGGCCGTCATATAATCTGCAGCGTTAAATTTTTAAGCACATTTTTCCCCTTGCTTATTGATTTGAACAGATGTGTTTCATACCTGTCACTTATGTTTGGTCTCCAGAGCTCCTAAGATCGTGAACCATGTAGCTCCTCATCCCTCTGAGAAAATTGCAAATCTGCACCCCTCCGGTTTTACAGGCTGTCAGGGCTTAGGCCTACACAGCGTTATCACTTTACATTACGCCTCCCGTTTTTAACATCAGAGTTTTTCTTGCACCTGTCTATCCCCCAAGTGTAGATAGGTGATATGCCATTAATTGGTCCTGTATTTCAGAGTCCGACTCTTATTTTTTGGCTAAGGTTCGTCTAACCTGCTCAGAGCTTCAGTCTTTTGCGGCCATTTCCAGCTTGGCCTCGCTCCGCCCCCCTTCCTTTATTTCTTTTATATACTCTTTTATTGATTGTAAGTCGTTTTAATTTGGAAATATTTTGTATATATGATTTTATAGCGCTGTTTTCTTTGTGTTTTTTTATTATCTAGTTATTCTTTTTGTTATTACGGCTGCTATTATAATTGTTCACTATATTATTGAGACTTTGAGGCCAAATTATCAAAGGTTTTGCGAACCTGATCCGACAGTGTGGATCAGGTCTGCAAGACCTCGCTGAATGCAGAGAGCAATACGCTCTCCGTATTCAGCATTGCACCAGCAGCTCACAAGAGCTGCTGGTGCAACGCCGCCCCCTGCAGACCCGCGGCCAATCGGCTGCCAGCAGGGAGGTGTCAATCAAGCCGATCGTACTCGATCGGGTTAAATTATTATTATTATTATTATTATCATTTATTTGTATAGCGCCGCCAAATTCCGTAGCGCTGGGTACAACAATGGGGGTATACAATGACAAAGATCTGTGATACAATACAAAACATAACAAGACTAAACAAATCTAGCACAGGAGGAAGAGGGCCCTGCTCCGGCGAGCTCACAGTCTATAGGTTTAGGGTGCAGAGACATAAGGTTGGGGTAGCTTGTTACATCGGTTGTATTTTCAGCAGTGAGTAAGGCAGTTCATGTACATGTATAAGCTTGGTTCGGATGCAGGATGGAGGAGAGATGGTAAGCCTCTCTGAATAGGTGGGTTTTCAAGGATCTTCTGAAGCTATACAAGGTTGGAGACAGTCTGATGGAGCGGGGTAGAGAGTTCCAGAGGACAGGGGCAGCACGTGCGAAGTCTTGGAGGCGGGAGTGGGATGTAGAGATAACAGGAGTGTAGAGACGTAGGCCAGAGTTTGATCGAAGAGGACGGGATGGGGAGTATTTCACGATGAGAGAGGAGATATAGTTGGGAGTTAGACTGTTGAGTGCTTTGTAGGTTAGGGCTAATACTTTAAATTGTATTCTGGAGTGTATGGGGAGCCAGTGTAGAGACTGGCAGAGCGGAGCAGCTGATGTAGATCGTCGACTTAGGTGGATGAGTCTAGCAGAAGCATTCATAATAGATTGGAGGGAGGAGAGGCGGTGTTTTGGAAGGCCATTTAAGAGTAGATTGCAATAATCAATGCGTGACAGGATGAGGGAATGAATAAGTATTTTTGTAGTATTTTGAGTAAGGAAGGGACGAATTCTTGAAATGTTGCGTAGGTGTGACCGGCAGGATTTGGTAAGCGTTTGTATATGTGGGTTGAATGTGAGTTCTGAGTCTAGTGTGACCCCAAGGCAGCGGACCTGGGGTGAGGTGTTGAGAATAGAGTCTCCAACCATCAGAGAAATGTCAGGTGTCGGATGTCTCGAAGAGGGGGGAATAAGAAGCAGCTCAGTTTTGGACAGATTGAGTTGGAGGTAGTGTGAAGACATCCAAGAGAAAATTGCAGAGAGGCAGTCAGAAATCTGGTTGAGTAAAGAGGGAGAGATATCAGGAGAGGAAAGATAGATTTGGGTATCATCAGCATATAGGTGGTACTGGAATCCAAAGGAGGCTATAAGTTTTCCAAGGCAGGATGTATAAAGAGAGAAAAGCAAGGGACCCAAGACAGAGCCTTGCGGTACTCCAACTGAGAGAGGCATAGGATCACAAGATATGTTGTTAAAGGAAACTGAAAACGAGCGGTTTGAAAGATATGATGCAAACCAGGAGAGGGCTGTGTCTCGGATGCCAAATGAATGTAGTATTTTTAGGAGGAGAGGATGGTCAACTGTGTCAAAAGCTGCGGACAGGTCAAGAAGAATTAGTAATGAGGAATGGCCTTTTGCTTTGGCTGATAACAGGTCATTTGTTACTTTAGCAAGAGCGGTTTCTGTTGAGTGTTTAGGGCGGAAACCAGATTGTAGTGGATCAAGTAAAGAGTTAGTTGTGAGAAATTGAGTTAGCCGATTATAGACTAGTCGTTCCAATAATTTTGAAGCAAAGGGAAGTAAGGAGACCGGTCGATAGTTAGAAGGCGTGGAGGGGTCAAGCGAGGGCTTTTTTAGGATTGGTATGATTGACGCATGCTTGAATGTGTCAGGAAATGTGCCAGCAGTGAGGGATTGTTAAAGAGATGAGTTAGGGTAGGGGTTAGTGAAGCAGAGAGAAGGGGAATAAGTCGTGAAGGAATAGGGTCAAGTGGGCAGGTTGTGAGATGAGCCGAGGATAGGAGTGCAGAGACTTCTTCCTCTGTTACAGGAGGGAAATAGCATAGATTTTTGTTAATAGAAGGGGTGGGTAGGATCGCTGGGTTTGCGGGGTGCGAGGTGCAGATCTCTTTTCTAATGGTGTCAATTTTATTTTTGAAGTGATCAGCAATAATTTGAGCAGTGAGGTTGGTAGTGGGCGGGGGGGCAGGCGGACGTAGAAGGGAGTTAAAGGTTGAGAACAGTTTTCTGGGGTTGGATGCGTGAGATGACACGAGGGAGAAGAAATAGACTTGTTTTGCCAGGCTGAGCGCAGAGTTGTAGGACTTAAGGGTGAATTTATAATGTTGGAAATCAGCAAAGGTGCATGATTTCCTCCACTGCCGTTCAGTGGCCCGTGAGCATCGCTGAAGATATCTGGTCTGTTTAGTGTGCCACGGTTGCCGTCGAGTGATTGATGTACGTCGAAGAGTGGAGGGTGCAGTTTTGTCAAGTGTTGATTTTAGTGCCGAATTATACTGTAGACTCACGAGGGTTGGGCAGGAGAGGGATGAAATGTCAGAGAGCAGAGGACTCAGTTGAGTGGAAAAGTCTGTGAGATCCAAGTCATTTAAATTCCTGTGAGGTAGCAGTTTTTTGGGGGCTTGCAAAGATGTAGCAGGTAGAGTGAGAGAGAATATTAATAGATGGTGGTCAGAGAGAGGAAAGGGGAAGTTAAGAGAGTTGGAAACAGCACAGAGATTTGTGAAGACCAGGTCTATGGAGTTGCCTTCACAGTGTGTTGGTGATGTTGTCCACTGGGACAGGCCTAAAGAGGTGGTAAGGGATAAAAGTTTAGAGGCAGCAGGCGTGTTAGGCTTATCAAGGGGTATGTTGAAGTCCCCTAAGATGAGAGAAGGGACATTAGAAGAGAGAAAATGTGGAAGCCAGGCTTCAAAGTTGTCCAGAAATTGTGATGCTGGGCCAGGGGGCCAATAGATAACTGCAACACGAAGAGCTATAGGGGAGAAGAGGCGGATAGTGTGAACTTCAAAAGATGAGAAGGAAAGAGAGGGGGGTGAAGGAATGCAGTGAAAGGTACTGTGTGGAGACAGGAGAATTCCTACTCCTCCTCCTTGTTTGTCTCCAGGCCTGGGAGTGTAACTGAAGTGCAGGCCACCATAGGACAGAGAGGCTACAGCAGTTGTGTTAGAGGAGGAGAGCCAAGTTTCAGTGAGGGCTAACAGGTTAAGTGAACGTGAAATAAATAGGTTGTGAATAGATGTAAGCTTATTGCATACCGAGCGTGCATTCCAAAGGGCACACGAGAATTGGGGTGTAGTAATAGAGGTGCAGTTAATGAGGTTTAGAGGGTTTCGTGTGCAAGGTGTATGAGGTGTCATTTGGGGTGGACCAGCTGCAAGAAGAAGAACGATGGTGAGTGAAAGGAGATAAGAATGTGTCTTATGTGAGTGTTTAAGTTTTTGATTAGTAAAGCATGGCTGGCTGAGGGATGTGAGATAGGAATAAAGTTCATGTGTGTTGTAGAGGGGGGAAGGTAGAAGGGAAGGAGAAATATGAATTTCCTGAGTGCTGTTTGTGTAAGGAAGAGCTGTGACTTTAAGTAGAAGGGAGGAAAAGGTTAATGCAGACATTAGAAAGTGTAGCATGCTTGCATTTAAATGTTGGAATTTGAAAAGTAATTTTTTCTGTTGTCCTCTCCTTTGTCTAACTCCGTTGTTATAACTCTCTCTACACTTGTGAACTAGCACACTCCGTTGTTATAACTCTCTCTGCACTTGTGAACTAGCACACTCCGTTGCTATAACTCTCTCTGCACTTGTGAACTAGCACACTCCGTTGCTATAACTCTCTCTGCACTTGTGAACTAGCACACTCCGTTGCTATAACTCTCTCTGCACTTGTGAACTAGCACACTCCGTTGCTATAACTCTCTCTGCACTTGTGAACTAGCACACTCCGTTGCTATAACTCTCTCTGCACTTGTGAACTAGCACACTCCGTTGCTATAACTCTCTCTGCACTTGTGAACTAGCACACTCCGTTGCTATAACTCTCTCTGCACTTGTGAACTAGCACACTCCGTTGCTATAACTCTCTCTGCACTTGTGAACTAGCACACTCCGTTGCTATAACTCTCTCTGCACTTGTGAACTAGCACACTCCGTTGCTATAACTCTCTCTGCACTTGTGAACTAGCACACTCCGTTGCTATAACTCTCTCTGCACTTGTGAACTAGCACACTCCGTTGCTATAACTCTCTCTGCACTTGTGAACTAGCACACTCCGTTGCTATAACTCTCTCTGCACTTGTGAACTAGCACACTCCGTTGCTATAACTCTCTCTGCACTTGTGAACTAGCACACTCCGTTGCTATAACTCTCTCTGCACTTGTGAACTAGCACACTCCGTTGCTATAACTCTCTCTGCACTTGTGAACTAGCACACTCCGTTGCTATAACTCTCTCTGCACTTGTGAACTAGCACACTCCGTTGCTATAACTCTCTCTGCACTTGTGAACTAGCACACTCCGTTGCTATAACTCTCTCTGCACTTGTGAACTAGCACACTCCGTTGCTATAACTCTCTCTGCACTTGTGAACTAGCACACTCCGTTGCTATAACTCTCTCTGCACTTGTGAACTAGCACACTCCGTTGCTATAACTCTCTCTGCACTTGTGAACTAGCACACTCCGTTGCTATAACTCTCTCTGCACTTGTGAACTAGCACACTCCGTTGCTATAACTCTCTCTGCACTTGTGAACTAGCACACTCCGTTGCTATAACTCTCTCTGCACTTGTGAACTAGCACACTCCGTTGCTATAACTCTCTCTGCACTTGTGAACTAGCACACTCCGTTGCTATAACTCTCTCTGCACTTGTGAACTAGCACACTCCGTTGCTATAACTCTCTCTGCACTTGTGAACTAGCACACTCCGTTGCTATAACTCTCTCTGCACTTGTGAACTAGCACACTCCGTTGCTATAACTCTCTCTGCACTTGTGAACTAGCACACTCCGTTGCTATAACTCTCTCTGCACTTGTGAACTAGCACACTCCGTTGCTATAACTCTCTCTGCACTTGTGAACTAGCACACTCCGTTGCTATAACTCTCTCTGCACTTGTGAACTAGCACACTCCGTTGCTATAACTCTCTCTGCACTTGTGAACTAGCACACTCCGTTGCTATAACTCTCTCTGCACTTGTGAACTAGCACACTCCGTTGCTATAACTCTCTCTGCACTTGTGAACTAGCACACTCCGTTGCTATAACTCTCTCTGCACTTGTGAACTAGCACACTCCGTTGCTATAACTCTCTCTGCACTTGTGAACTAGCACACTCCGTTGCTATAACTCTCTCTGCACTTGTGAACTAGCACACTCCGTTGCTATAACTCTCTCTGCACTTGTGAACTAGCACACTCCGTTGCTATAACTCTCTCTGCACTTGTGAACTAGCACACTCCGTTGCTATAACTCTCTCTGCACTTGTGAACTAGCACACTCCGTTGCTATAACTCTCTCTGCACTTGTGAACTAGCACACTCCGTTGCTATAACTCTCTCTGCACTTGTGAACTAGCACACTCCGTTGCTATAACTCTCTCTGCACTTGTGAACTAGCACACTCCGTTGCTATAACTCTCTCTGCACTTGTGAACTAGCACACTCCGTTGCTATAACTCTCTCTGCACTTGTGAACTAGCACACTCCGTTGCTATAACTCTCTCTGCACTTGTGAACTAGCACACTCCGTTGCTATAACTCTCTCTGCACTTGTGAACTAGCACACTCCGTTGCTATAACTCTCTCTGCACTTGTGAACTAGCACACTCCGTTGCTATAACTCTCTCTGCACTTGTGAACTAGCACACTCCGTTGCTATAACTCTCTCTGCACTTGTGAACTAGCACACTCCGTTGCTATAACTCTCTCTGCACTTGTGAACTAGCACACTCCGTTGCTATAACTCTCTCTGCACTTGTGAACTAGCACACTCCGTTGCTATAACTCTCTCTGCACTTGTGAACTAGCACACTCCGTTGCTATAACTCTCTCTGCACTTGTGAACTAGCACACTCCGTTGCTATAACTCTCTCTGCACTTGTGAACTAGCACACTCCGTTGCTATAACTCTCTCTGCACTTGTGAACTAGCACACTCCGTTGCTATAACTCTCTCTGCACTTGTGAACTAGCACACTCCGTTGCTATAACTCTCTCTGCACTTGTGAACTAGCACACTCCGTTGCTATAACTCTCTCTGCACTTGTGAACTAGCACACTCCGTTGCTATAACTCTCTCTGCACTTGTGAACTAGCACACTCCGTTGCTATAACTCTCTCTGCACTTGTGAACTAGCACACTCCGTTGCTATAACTCTCTCTGCACTTGTGAACTAGCACACTCCGTTGCTATAACTCTCTCTGCACTTGTGAACTAGCACACTCCGTTGCTATAACTCTCTCTGCACTTGTGAACTAGCACACTCCGTTGCTATAACTCTCTCTGCACTTGTGAACTAGCACACTCCGTTGCTATAACTCTCTCTGCACTTGTGAACTAGCACACTCCGTTGCTATAACTCTCTCTGCACTTGTGAACTAGCACACTCCGTTGCTATAACTCTCTCTGCACTTGTGAACTAGCACACTCCGTTGCTATAACTCTCTCTGCACTTGTGAACTAGCACACTCCGTTGCTATAACTCTCTCTGCACTTGTGAACTAGCACACTCCGTTGCTATAACTCTCTCTGCACTTGTGAACTAGCACACTCCGTTGCTATAACTCTCTCTGCACTTGTGAACTAGCACACTCCGTTGCTATAACTCTCTCTGCACTTGTGAACTAGCACACTCCGTTGCTATAACTCTCTCTGCACTTGTGAACTAGCACACTCCGTTGCTATAACTCTCTCTGCACTTGTGAACTAGCACACTCCGTTGCTATAACTCTCTCTGCACTTGTGAACTAGCACACTCCGTTGCTATAACTCTCTCTGCACTTGTGAACTAGCACACTCCGTTGCTATAACTCTCTCTGCACTTGTGAACTAGCACACTCCGTTGCTATAACTCTCTCTGCACTTGTGAACTAGCACACTCCGTTGCTATAACTCTCTCTGCACTTGTGAACTAGCACACTCCGTTGCTATAACTCTCTCTGCACTTGTGAACTAGCACACTCCGTTGCTATAACTCTCTCTGCACTTGTGAACTAGCACACTCCGTTGCTATAACTCTCTCTGCACTTGTGAACTAGCACACTCCGTTGCTATAACTCTCTCTGCACTTGTGAACTAGCACACTCCGTTGCTATAACTCTCTCTGCACTTGTGAACTAGCACACTCCGTTGCTATAACTCTCTCTGCACTTGTGAACTAGCACACTCCGTTGCTATAACTCTCTCTGCACTTGTGAACTAGCACACTCCGTTGCTATAACTCTCTCTGCACTTGTGAACTAGCACACTCCGTTGCTATAACTCTCTCTGCACTTGTGAACTAGCACACTCCGTTGCTATAACTCTCTCTGCACTTGTGAACTAGCACACTCCGTTGCTATAACTCTCTCTGCACTTGTGAACTAGCACACTCCGTTGCTATAACTCTCTCTGCACTTGTGAACTAGCACACTCCGTTGCTATAACTCTCTCTGCACTTGTGAACTAGCACACTCCGTTGCTATAACTCTCTCTGCACTTGTGAACTAGCACACTCCGTTGCTATAACTCTCTCTGCACTTGTGAACTAGCACACTCCGTTGCTATAACTCTCTCTGCACTTGTGAACTAGCACACTCCGTTGCTATAACTCTCTCTGCACTTGTGAACTAGCACACTCCGTTGCTATAACTCTCTCTGCACTTGTGAACTAGCACACTCCGTTGCTATAACTCTCTCTGCACTTGTGAACTAGCACACTCCGTTGCTATAACTCTCTCTGCACTTGTGAACTAGCACACTCCGTTGCTATAACTCTCTCTGCACTTGTGAACTAGCACACTCCGTTGCTATAACTCTCTCTGCACTTGTGAACTAGCACACTCCGTTGCTATAACTCTCTCTGCACTTGTGAACTAGCACACTCCGTTGCTATAACTCTCTCTGCACTTGTGAACTAGCACACTCCGTTGCTATAACTCTCTCTGCACTTGTGAACTAGCACACTCCGTTGCTATAACTCTCTCTGCACTTGTGAACTAGCACACTCCGTTGCTATAACTCTCTCTGCACTTGTGAACTAGCACACTCCGTTGCTATAACTCTCTCTGCACTTGTGAACTAGCACACTCCGTTGCTATAACTCTCTCTGCACTTGTGAACTAGCACACTCCGTTGCTATAACTCTCTCTGCACTTGTGAACTAGCACACTCCGTTGCTATAACTCTCTCTGCACTTGTGAACTAGCACACTCCGTTGCTATAACTCTCTCTGCACTTGTGAACTAGCACACTCCGTTGCTATAACTCTCTCTGCACTTGTGAACTAGCACACTCCGTTGCTATAACTCTCTCTGCACTTGTGAACTAGCACACTCCGTTGCTATAACTCTCTCTGCACTTGTGAACTAGCACACTCCGTTGCTATAACTCTCTCTGCACTTGTGAACTAGCACACTCCGTTGCTATAACTCTCTCTGCACTTGTGAACTAGCACACTCCGTTGCTATAACTCTCTCTGCACTTGTGAACTAGCACACTCCGTTGCTATAACTCTCTCTGCACTTGTGAACTAGCACACTCCGTTGCTATAACTCTCTCTGCACTTGTGAACTAGCACACTCCGTTGCTATAACTCTCTCTGCACTTGTGAACTAGCACACTCCGTTGCTATAACTCTCTCTGCACTTGTGAACTAGCACACTCCGTTGCTATAACTCTCTCTGCACTTGTGAACTAGCACACTCCGTTGCTATAACTCTCTCTGCACTTGTGAACTAGCACACTCCGTTGCTATAACTCTCTCTGCACTTGTGAACTAGCACACTCCGTTGCTATAACTCTCTCTGCACTTGTGAACTAGCACACTCCGTTGCTATAACTCTCTCTGCACTTGTGAACTAGCACACTCCGTTGCTATAACTCTCTCTGCACTTGTGAACTAGCACACTCCGTTGCTATAACTCTCTCTGCACTTGTGAACTAGCACACTCCGTTGCTATAACTCTCTCTGCACTTGTGAACTAGCACACTCCGTTGCTATAACTCTCTCTGCACTTGTGAACTAGCACACTCCGTTGCTATAACTCTCTCTGCACTTGTGAACTAGCACACTCCGTTGCTATAACTCTCTCTGCACTTGTGAACTAGCACACTCCTTTGCTATAACTCTCTCTTCACTTGTGAACTAGCACACTCCGTTGCTATAACTCTCTCTGCACTTGTGAACTAGCACACTCCGTTGCTATAACTCTCTCTGCACTTGTGAACTAGCACACTCCGTTGCTATAACTCTCTCTGCACTTGTGAACTAGCACACTCCGTTGCTATAACTCTCTCTGCACTTGTGAACTAGCACACTCCGTTGCTATAACTCTCTCTGCACTTGTGAACTAGCACACTCCGTTGCTATAACTCTCTCTGCACTTGTGAACTAGCACACTCCGTTGCTATAACTCTCTCTGCACTTGTGAACTAGCACACTCCGTTGCTATAACTCTCTCTGCACTTGTGAACTAGCACACTCCGTTGCTATAACTCTCTCTGCACTTGTGAACTAGCACACTCCGTTGCTATAACTCTCTCTGCACTTGTGAACTAGCACACTCCGTTGCTATAACTCTCTCTGCACTTGTGAACTAGCACACTCCGTTGCTATAACTCTCTCTGCACTTGTGAACTAGCACACTCCGTTGCTATAACTCTCTCTGCACTTGTGAACTAGCACACTCCGTTGCTATAACTCTCTCTGCACTTGTGAACTAGCACACTCCGTTGCTATAACTCTCTCTGCACTTGTGAACTAGCACACTCCGTTGCTATAACTCTCTCTGCACTTGTGAACTAGCACACTCCGTTGCTATAACTCTCTCTGCACTTGTGAACTAGCACACTCCGTTGCTATAACTCTCTCTGCACTTGTGAACTAGCACACTCCGTTGCTATAACTCTCTCTGCACTTGTGAACTAGCACACTCCGTTGCTATAACTCTCTCTGCACTTGTGAACTAGCACACTCCGTTGCTATAACTCTCTCTGCACTTGTGAACTAGCACACTCCGTTGCTATAACTCTCTCTGCACTTGTGAACTAGCACACTCCGTTGCTATAACTCTCTCTGCACTTGTGAACTAGCACACTCCGTTGCTATAACTCTCTCTGCACTTGTGAACTAGCACACTCCGTTGCTATAACTCTCTCTGCACTTGTGAACTAGCACACTCCGTTGCTATAACTCTCTCTGCACTTGTGAACTAGCACACTCCGTTGCTATAACTCTCTCTGCACTTGTGAACTAGCACACTCCGTTGCTATAACTCTCTCTGCACTTGTGAACTAGCACACTCCGTTGCTATAACTCTCTCTGCACTTGTGAACTAGCACACTCCGTTGCTATAACTCTCTCTGCACTTGTGAACTAGCACACTCCGTTGCTATAACTCTCTCTGCACTTGTGAACTAGCACACTCCGTTGCTATAACTCTCTCTGCACTTGTGAACTAGCACACTCCGTTGCTATAACTCTCTCTGCACTTGTGAACTAGCACACTCCGTTGCTATAACTCTCTCTGCACTTGTGAACTAGCACACTCCGTTGCTATAACTCTCTCTGCACTTGTGAACTAGCACACTCCGTTGCTATAACTCTCTCTGCACTTGTGAACTAGCACACTCCGTTGCTATAACTCTCTCTGCACTTGTGAACTAGCACACTCCGTTGCTATAACTCTCTCTGCACTTGTGAACTAGCACACTCCGTTGCTATAACTCTCTCTGCACTTGTGAACTAGCACACTCCGTTGCTATAACTCTCTCTGCACTTGTGAACTAGCACACTCCGTTGCTATAACTCTCTCTGCACTTGTGAACTAGCACACTCCGTTGCTATAACTCTCTCTGCACTTGTGAACTAGCACACTCCGTTGCTATAACTCTCTCTGCACTTGTGAACTAGCACACTCCGTTGCTATAACTCTCTCTGCACTTGTGAACTAGCACACTCCGTTGCTATAACTCTCTCTGCACTTGTGAACTAGCACACTCCGTTGCTATAACTCTCTCTGCACTTGTGAACTAGCACACTCCGTTGCTATAACTCTCTCTGCACTTGTGAACTAGCACACTCCGTTGCTATAACTCTCTCTGCACTTGTGAACTAGCACACTCCGTTGCTATAACTCTCTCTGCACTTGTGAACTAGCACACTCCGTTGCTATAACTCTCTCTGCACTTGTGAACTAGCACACTCCGTTGCTATAACTCTCTCTGCACTTGTGAACTAGCACACTCCGTTGCTATAACTCTCTCTGCACTTGTGAACTAGCACACTCCGTTGCTATAACTCTCTCTGCACTTGTGAACTAGCACACTCCGTTGCTATAACTCTCTCTGCACTTGTGAACTAGCACACTCCGTTGCTATAACTCTCTCTGCACTTGTGAACTAGCACACTCCGTTGCTATAACTCTCTCTGCACTTGTGAACTAGCACACTCCGTTGCTATAACTCTCTCTGCACTTGTGAACTAGCACACTCCGTTGCTATAACTCTCTCTGCACTTGTGAACTAGCACACTCCGTTGCTATAACTCTCTCTGCACTTGTGAACTAGCACACTCCGTTGCTATAACTCTCTCTGCACTTGTGAACTAGCACACTCCGTTGCTATAACTCTCTCTGCACTTGTGAACTAGCACACTCCGTTGCTATAACTCTCTCTGCACTTGTGAACTAGCACACTCCGTTGCTATAACTCTCTCTGCACTTGTGAACTAGCACACTCCGTTGCTATAACTCTCTCTGCACTTGTGAACTAGCACACTCCGTTGCTATAACTCTCTCTGCACTTGTGAACTAGCACACTCCGTTGCTATAACTCTCTCTGCACTTGTGAACTAGCACACTCCGTTGCTATAACTCTCTCTGCACTTGTGAACTAGCACACTCCGTTGCTATAACTCTCTCTGCACTTGTGAACTAGCACACTCCGTTGCTATAACTCTCTCTGCACTTGTGAACTAGCACACTCCGTTGCTATAACTCTCTCTGCACTTGTGAACTAGCACACTCCGTTGCTATAACTCTCTCTGCACTTGTGAACTAGCACACTCCGTTGCTATAACTCTCTCTGCACTTGTGAACTAGCACACTCCGTTGCTATAACTCTCTCTGCACTTGTGAACTAGCACACTCCGTTGCTATAACTCTCTCTGCACTTGTGAACTAGCACACTCCGTTGCTATAACTCTCTCTGCACTTGTGAACTAGCACACTCCGTTGCTATAACTCTCTCTGCACTTGTGAACTAGCACACTCCGTTGCTATAACTCTCTCTGCACTTGTGAACTAGCACACTCCGTTGCTATAACTCTCTCTGCACTTGTGAACTAGCACACTCCGTTGCTATAACTCTCTCTGCACTTGTGAACTAGCACACTCCGTTGCTATAACTCTCTCTGCACTTGTGAACTAGCACACTCCGTTGCTATAACTCTCTCTGCACTTGTGAACTAGCACACTCCGTTGCTATAACTCTCTCTGCACTTGTGAACTAGCACACTCCGTTGCTATAACTCTCTCTGCACTTGTGAACTAGCACACTCCGTTGCTATAACTCTCTCTGCACTTGTGAACTAGCACACTCCGTTGCTATAACTCTCTCTGCACTTGTGAACTAGCACACTCCGTTGCTATAACTCTCTCTGCACTTGTGAACTAGCACACTCCGTTGCTATAACTCTCTCTGCACTTGTGAACTAGCACACTCCGTTGCTATAACTCTCTCTGCACTTGTGAACTAGCACACTCCGTTGCTATAACTCTCTCTGCACTTGTGAACTAGCACACTCCGTTGCTATAACTCTCTCTGCACTTGTGAACTAGCACACTCCGTTGCTATAACTCTCTCTGCACTTGTGAACTAGCACACTCCGTTGCTATAACTCTCTCTGCACTTGTGAACTAGCACACTCCGTTGCTATAACTCTCTCTGCACTTGTGAACTAGCACACTCCGTTGCTATAACTCTCTCTGCACTTGTGAACTAGCACACTCCGTTGCTATAACTCTCTCTGCACTTGTGAACTAGCACACTCCGTTGCTATAACTCTCTCTGCACTTGTGAACTAGCACACTCCGTTGCTATAACTCTCTCTGCACTTGTGAACTAGCACACTCCGTTGCTATAACTCTCTCTGCACTTGTGAACTAGCACACTCCGTTGCTATAACTCTCTCTGCACTTGTGAACTAGCACACCCGTTGCCTATAACTCTCTCTGCACTTGTGAAGCTAGCACACTCCGTTGCTAAAACTCTCTCTGCAAAACTTGTGACTATCACACTCCGTTGCTATAACTCTCTCTGCACTTGTGAACTAGCAACACATCCGTTGCTATAAACTCTCTCTGGCACTTGTGAACTACACACTCCGTTGCTATAACCACTCTCTCAAGCACTGTTGAACGTGAGCACACTCCGTTGCTATAACTCTCTCTGCACTTGTGAACTAGCACACTCCCGTTGCTATAACTCTCTCTGCACTTGTGAACTAGCACACTCCGTTGCTATAACTCTCCTCTGCACTTGTGAACTAGCACACTCCGTTGCTATAACTCTCTCTCGCACTTGTGAACTAGCCACTCCGTTTCTATAACTCTCTCTGCACTCTTTGAACTAGCACACTCCGTGCTATAACTCTCTCTGCACTTGTGAACTAGCACACTCCGTTTGCTATAACTCTCTCTGCACTTATGAACTAGCACACTCCGTTGCTATAACTCTCTCTGCACTTTTGAACTAGCACACTCCGTTGCTATAACTCTCTCTACACTTATGAACTAGCACACTCCGTTGCTATAACTCTCTCTACACTTATGAACTAGCACACTCCGTTGCTATAACTCTCTCTACACTTATGAACTAGCACACTCCGTTGCTATAACTCTCTCTACACTTATGAACTAGCACACTCCGTTGCTATAACTCTCTCTACACTTATGAACTAGCACACTCCGTTGCTATAACTCTCTCTGCACTTATGAACTAGCACACTCCGTTGCTATAACTCTCTCTGCACTTATGAACTAGCACACTCCGTTGCTATAACTCTCTCTACACTTATGAACTAGCACACTCCGTTGCTATAACTCTCTCTACACTTATGAACTAGCACACTCCGTTGCTATAACTCTCTCTACACTTATGAACTAGCACACTCCGTTGCTATAACTCTCTCTACACTTATGAACTAGCACACTCCGTTGCTATAACTCTCTCTACACTTATGAACTAGCACACTCCGTTGCTATAACTCTCTCTACACTTATGAACTAGCACACTCCGTTGCTATAACTCTCTCTACACTTATGAACTAGCACACTCCGTTGCTATAACTCTCTCTGCACTTATGAACTAGCACACTCCGTTGCTATAACTCTCTCTACACTTATGAACTAGCACACTCCGTTGCTATAACTCTCTCTACACTTATGAACTAGCACACTCCGTTGCTATAACTCTCTCTACACTTATGAACTAGCACACTCCGTTGCTATAACTCTCTCTACACTTATGAACTAGCACACTCCGTTGCTATAACTCTCTCTACACTTATGAACTAGCACACTCCGTTGCTATAACTCTCTCTACACTTATGAACTAGCACACTCCGTTGGTATAACTCTCTCTACACTTATGAACTAGCACACACCGTTGCTATAACTCTCTCTACACTTATGAACTAGCACACTCCGTTGCTATAACTCTCTCTACACTTATGAACTAGCACACTCCGTTGCTATAACTCTCTCTACACTTATGAACTAGCGCACTCCGTTGCTATAACTCTCTCTACACTTATGAACTAGCACACTCCGTTGCTATAACTCTCTCTACACTTATGAACTAGCACACTCCGTTGCTATAACTCTCTCTACACTTATGAACTAGCACACTCCGTTGCTATAACTCTCTCTACACTTATGAACTAGCACACTCCGTTGCTATAACTCTCTCTACACTTATGAACTAGCACACTCCGTTGCTATAACTCTCTCTACACTTATGAACTAGCACACTCCGTTGCTATAACTCTCTCTACACTTATGAACTAGCACACTCCGTTGCTATAACTCTCTCTACACTTATGAACTAGCACACTCCGTTGCTATAACTCTCTCTACACTTATGAACTAGCACACTCCGTTGCTATAACTCTCTCTACACTTATGAACTAGCACACTCCGTTGTTATAACTCTCTCTACACTTATGAACTAGCACACTCCGTTGCTATAACTCTCTCTACACTTATGAACTAGCACACTCCGTTGCTATAACTCTCTCTACACTTATGAACTAGCACACTCCGTTGCTATAACTCTCTCTACACTTATGAACTAGCACACTCCGTTGCTATAACTCTCTCTACACTTATGAACTAGCACACTCCGTTGCTATAACTCTCTCTACACTTATGAACTAGCACACTCCGTTGCTATAACTCTCTCTACACTTATGAACTAGCACACTCCGTTGCTATAACTCTCTCTACACTTATGAACTAGCACACTCCGTTGCTATAACTCTCTCTACACTTATGAACTAGCACACTCCGTTGCTATAACTCTCTCTACACTTATGAACTAGCACACTCCGTTGCTATAACTCTCTCTACACTTATGAACTAGCACACTCCGTTGCTATAACTCTCTCTACACTTATGAACTAGCACACTCCGTTGCTATAACTCTCTCTACACTTATGAACTAGCACACTCCGTTGCTATAACTCTCTCTACACTTATGAACTAGCACACTCCGTTGCTATAACTCTCTCTACACTTATGAACTAGCACACTCCGTTGTTATAACTCTCTCTACACTTATGAACTAGCACACTCCGTTGTTATAACTCTCTCTACACTTATGAACTAGCACACTCCGTTGTTATAACTCTCTCTACACTTATGAACTAGCACACTCCGTTGTTATAACTCTCTCTACACTTATGAACTAGCACACTCCGTTGTTATAACTCTCTCTACACTTATGAACTAGCACACTCCGTTGCTATAACTCTCTCTACACTTATGAACTAGCACACTCCGTTGCTATAACTCTCTCTACACTTATGAACTAGCACACTCCGTTGTTATAACTCTCTCTACACTTATGAACTAGCACACTCCGTTGTTATAACTCTCTCTACACTTATGAACTAGCACACTCCGTTGTTATAACTCTCTCTACACTTATGAACTAGCACACTCCGTTGTTATAACTCTCTCTACACTTATGAACTAGCACACTCCGTTGTTATAACTCTCTCTACACTTATGAACTAGCACACTCCGTTGTTATAACTCTCTCTACACTTATGAACTAGCACACTCCGTTGTTATAACTCTCTCTACACTTATGAACTAGCACACTCCGTTGTTATAACTCTCTCTACACTTATGAACTAGCACACTCCGTTGTTATACACTCTCTCTACACTTATGACTAGCACACTGTTGTATAACTCTCTACACTTATGAACTAGCACACTCCGTTGTTATAACTCTCTCTACACTTATGAACTAGCACACTCCGTTGTTATAACTCTCTCTACACTTATGACTAGCACACTCCGTTGTTATAAACTCTCTCTACACTTATGAACTAGCACACTCCGTTGTTATAACTCTCTCTACACTTATGAACTAGCACACTCCGTTGTTATAACTCTCTCTACACTTATGAACTAGCACACTCCGTTGTTATAACTCTCTCTACACTTATGAACTAGCACACTCCGTTGTTATAACTCTCTCTACACTTATGAACTAGCACACTCCGTTGTTATAACTCTCTCTACACTTATGAACTAGCACACTCCGTTGTTATAACTCTCTCTACACTTATGAACTAGCACACTCCGTTGTTATAACTCTCTCTACACTTATGAACTAGCACACTTAGAGAACTGCACACATGCAGTGCTGATCTAACAAGCTAAGCTTGATGTAACAAGCTGGGGATATTCAATTTAAAGGTAATAACAGTCACATGATCCTAATTAGCATAGGTCATAAATTAGAGCAGGATCAAACAAGGCCTAAACAAACATTGCAAATGGCACTTTTCTTATCAAAATGGAAGACACAGAAAAGAAGGTTTTTTTTTTTAAGGTACAGTTTTTTGGGGGAAATATGCAGTTCTAATATGTGTTGCAGTTTAAAATGGAGTCCTTGTTAAGCACATACCAGAGAGAAATACAGTTTTTTTGGGGAAATATGCAGTTCTAATATGTGTTGCAGTTTAAAATGGAGTCCTTGTTAAGCACATACCAGAGAGAAATACAGTTTTTTTGGGGAAATATGCAGTTCTAATATGTGTTGCAGTTTAAAATGGAGTCCTTGTTAAGCACATACCAGAGAGAAATACAGTTTTTTTGGGGAAATATACAGTTCTAATATGTGTTGCAGTTTAAAATGGAGTCCTTGTTAAGCACATTCCAGAGAGAAATACAGTTTTTTGGGGGAAATATGCAGTTCTAATATGTGTTGCAGTTTAAAATGGAGTCCTTGTTAAGCACATACCAGAGAGAAATACAGTTTTTTTGGGGAAATATGCAGTTCTAATATGTGTTGCAGTTTAAAATGGAGTCCTTGTTAAGCACATACCAGAGAGAAATACAGTTTTTTTGGGGAAATATGCAGTTCTAATATGTGTTGCAGTTTAAAATGGAGTCCTTGTTAAGCACATACCAGAGAGAAATAAAGTTTTTTTGGGGAAATATGCAGTTCTAATATGTGTTGCAGTTTAAAATGGAGTCCTTGTTAAGCACATACCAGAGAGATAAAGTTTTTTGGGGGAAATATGCAGTTCTAATATGTGTTGCAGTTTTAAAATGGAGTCCTTGTTAAGCACATACCAGAGAGATAAAGTTTTTTGGGGGAAATATGCAGTTCTAATATGTGTTGCAGTTTTAAAATGGAGTCCTTGTTAAGCACATACCTGATGAGAGAGGAGAGACAGCAGTTTAAGCAGGATTAAAAGTTCCAATTATGTTCCAATTATATACCAGTTGCTGTTCTATATTGTTAATATCCATATAATATATATATAATAACTCCGTTGTTATAACTCTCTCTACACTTATGGACTAGCACACTTAGGGAACTACACACATGCAGTGCTGATCTAACAAGCTAAGCTATTCAGGCGATTCCTGTCCTTCTGCTCAGAGCAGATGGACAGAGTTATGGAGCAGCGGTCTTTGTGACCGCTGCTTCATAACTGATGTTTCTGGCGAGTCTGAAGACTCGCCAGAAACACGGGCCCACAAGCTCCTAACGGAGTTTGATAAGTGGGCCCTATATTCACTTTATTTGCTCTTGTTTTGATTTGTAATACCTTTGGTAGCACTCTCCATTGTTTTTTAAACCTAATATATACATATATGTCTATATATATGTACAAATGTTGTGATATGTGTTTATATG
This sequence comes from Bombina bombina, assembly GCF_027579735.1. Lineage (NCBI taxonomy): Eukaryota > Metazoa > Chordata > Amphibia > Anura > Bombinatoridae > Bombina > Bombina bombina. The sequence continues at coordinate 329,794,513 of NC_069505.1, read as the reverse complement.
TAACTTTAATTTATATTTTATTCCATACACTTTACTTTAGGGGGCCGATTTATCAAGGGCCGAATGGCCCATGATCCCCCTGTTTCTGCATGAGCCTTCAGGCTCGCTGGAAACAGCAGTTTTGAAGCAGCGGTCTTAAAGGGATATTGAACCCAATTTTTCTTCTTTCATGATTCAAATAGAGCCTGCAATTTTAAGCAACTTGGGTCTAATTTACTTCTATTATCAATTTTTCTTCATTATCTTGCTATCTTTATTTGAAAAATAAGACATCTAAGCTAAGGAGCCAGGAAATTTTTGGTTCAAAACAATGGACAGCACTTGTTTATTGGTGCTGTCCAGTCAGCAAGGACAACCCAGGTTGTTCACCAAAAATGGGCCGGCATCGATTCTTACATTCTTGCTTTTCAAATAAACATACCAAGAGAATGAAGAAAATTTGATAACAGGAGTCAATTAGAAAGTTGATTAAAATTGCATGCACTATCTGAATCACAAAAGAAAAAATTTGGGTTCAGTGTCCCTTTAAGACCGCTGCTCCTTAACTGGTCTGCCACCTCTGAGGCTGCGGAGATCAATCCGCCCGATTGTTTTATGATCGGGTTGATTGACACCCCCTGATAGAAGTCAATTGGCCACGAATCTGCAGGGGGCGGCATTGCACAAGCAGTTCACCAGAACTGCTTGTGCAATGTTAAATGCTGACAGCTTATGCAGTCGGCATTCAGTGATCTCTGTCGGACATTATCCGCTGAACGGATCATGTCGGACAGTCATTTGATAAATCGGCCCCTAGGTCTCAAGTCGCGCTAAATATTCTAGTGCAGTTTCGGCTTTCACTCGACTGCAACCTATAACTGTCAACTTGCAATATGAAGGCTATTTGTATATCACACCTGAATTATTTAACCAGATTTATATGTTATCATTATTTATTTTTTAATCCAATCGTTACCCTACTGTTTTACTTTTAAAGTTCCTTTTATTTTTCTTACAAATGTTCAATGGAGATAAAACAGATGGGCACAACTACAAAAGAAAAGATACTGGTCTCAATGTTGTTATATTTGCTTCTGTTCCTGTAGCTCTTTTCAAAATGGTTCTCCTATTTTATTACCTTAATGGTGCCAGATGATTAAGCTCCGCCTATTCATACTGCACCTTCCATCTTGCAGTTCAGGTAATTCTGACACATTCAGTGTTGTCAGCTTTCTGACAGCTGTATCATTTTCTTGGGGTTAGTGTCAATGATATATATAGAACAATGCAGCCACTGCAAAAATGTAATGTTCCTGCTGTGTATTGTTGACCTATTATGAAGCATATTATAAAGTGGTCAAAAAGATGTCAACCTCACTGATCTATAATTGCCTGTGCTCCAAGATGACAAACTTCAGTATGAAGAGGCAGAGCATTGTCATCTTGCATCTTTAAGTGGCTACATAAATGGAAAAAAAGCTTTGAAAAGAGCTGGAGGAACAGGAGAAAAAGCAACAGCATATTTAGTCATAGCCATGCTATTGGCCGGACAGATAGCTCAGCATGCTCATGCACTGTGGCGGAGCTCGCTAGCAACCCAAGGGTTGTAGGTTCAATCCCCGGCAAGGTCCTTTCAGCCTTTCATCCTTCCGAGGTCGATAAAATGAGCAGCGCCTTGAGACCCTTACGGGTGATTAGCCGCGCTTTACAAGTACCCAATACATACACATACATACATTGTAGTTGCACCCAACAGTTTCATGTCCCTTTTTGAATTGATAATGTATAATAGAAGTTACGCACTGCAATGTAAAATATCTACATGCAAAATACAAGTTTTAAAAGCATTTAAAATATTAAGCATATAAAAATGTGCAATAAAATCACAAAAATACAAAACTGTGATAAACAAATGTGATTTAGCAAAGGGTGAAGCCATATAAATAATGGCAGATGTTTAGAAATGTTCCAAAAATCTACAGATATGTGATAATATAAAGCATATGTCCATCTGAATGGTGAAAAAAGTCAGATGATTCCTCAGAGGGAAAAGATATATATAATAGTGTAACACTGTAAATGATCAGTAAACAAAGATTGTGTTTGACGGTATCCTACTCACGTGAGATGGCGCTATAATAAGCTCTTTCCCTGTGCCCTCCATGCTTTTCCACAATATTTGTTCTGAAATCCTCAGACAATTCTTTGCTGCTCTTTCTCTTATTAAAAATATATAAATTTTAATTTATTTATTTTGGACTTTATTTAATTTTTGGCCTTAAAGGGACAGTCTAGTCAAAATTAAACTTTCATGATTCAGATAGGGCATGCAATTTTAAACAACTTTCCCATTTACTTCTATTATCTAATTTGCGCAATTCTCTATATATCCTTTGTTGAAGAAATAGCAATGCACATGTGTGAGCCAATCACACAAGGCCTCTTGCAACCAATCAGCGGCTATTGAGCATATCTAGATATGCTTTTCAGCAAGTGATATCAAGAGAATGAAGCAAATTAGATAATAGAAGTAAATTAGAAAGTTGTTTAAAATGACATGCTCTTTCTGAATCACGAAAGAAAAAAATTGGCTTTCGTGTCCCTTTAAGTGTTTTTAGGGGTTGGGTGTTAAAGGAAAATTTGGGGCTATTGCGGTGGAAACAGAGTCATAGTTAGGATTCCTAATAATTCATTCAGAGCATGCAATTTTAAACACCTAATTTACTTATCACATTTTCTTTATTCTTATGGTATTTTTTGTTGAAAAGCAGGGACATAAGCTCAGGAGCGTGTATGTGTCTGGAGCACTATATGGCAGCAATTTTGCAAGAATGTTATCCATTTGTAAGAACACCAGATGCCATCACTTTTCCTGCCATGTAGTGTTCCAGGCACCTACCAACCTGAAGCAAAATTGATACGATAAAGAATGTCTACAGACCCTTATTCTTAAGACAATTCTTTTATTCAGACAAGATAAAGTAGATGCAATAAGGCATATATAAGAAATGTCTTTAGGACCTGATCTGACAGTGCGGATTAGGTCCGCAAGACATTGCTGAATGCAGAGAGCAATACGCTCTCCACATTTAACATTGCACCAGCAGCTCACAAGAGCTGCTCTTGCAACGCCGCCCCCTGCAGACTCGCGGCCAATGGGCCGCCAGCAGGGAGCTGTCGATCAACCCGATCGTACTCGATCGGGTTGAATTATGATTCTGAGCAGGCGGACAGGGTTATGGAGCAGCGGTCTTTGTGACTGCTGCTTCATAACTGCGGTTTCTGGCGAGTCTGAAGACTCACCAGAAACATGGGCCGTCAAGCTCCTTTCAGAGCATGATAGATAGACCCCAATGTTTCGGGACTTTTAGCCCTTAATCATGCATAATGCATGATTAAGGGCTGAAAGGCAAACGTTGCATCTACTTCATCTTGTCCTAATAAAGGATTTGTCTTAAGAATAAGGTGCTGTGGACATTCTATATTATTTGGATTTTTGTCAAGTTCTGGCAGATAACCTCAGTCTGCACTAGCACACCTGCTGCATTATTGCTGGTATGTTTTTCTATTACCTGTTTGGAAGCAAATTTATAATAAAAGTAAATTGCAAACATCATTTAAAATTGCGTGCTCTTTCTGAATCACAAAATATATTTTTTTGGTTTCATCCCCCTTTAGTCATTGAGACAGGATATGGTTGGGAGTTATGCTTTCACTATTTTGCCTGCTTTTCCTGTAGATCTAAAAAAACATTTTAATTTTTTTTTCTGACCTCAGACTTGGATTTCAAAGAATTGTACCCTCTCACAGGAGCTCTGTGACTGATATATGCAGAAACTCATTTATATATGCCTCACAGCATATGAAGCTAAAAAATACTTATGAGGTGGGCGTCTCTGAACTGCAAAACAATACAAATTAAGGTTTAAAATACTTTTTTAAAGTTATCTTTTTAAAATTTTGGCTGAATTGTGCATCATGCTGCTTGATATTTCAAAGATCAATACAAGAAAAATGAATGCAAGACTACTATGTACAAAGGCTTTGTAGTTAAAAGCAGACAGTACCTTGTATGACTAATCAGATTATGAAGCATAAGTTCCTTTTTAGTTTTAAAGCCAAAAACTCAGAATAATAGATTGTCAAACTGTCATTCCTAAATGAGATCATAGATTTTATGGTTCACACTGGGTTGCGTTCTTTTGCTTTTTTGTTGGGTCACACACTAATAACAGTACTGCGAGATAAACTCAATGATTATCTGAACACTTGACAGATGGTAGGTTGTTAATTTCAATGTAAAAGACAGTGATTGCCAGTGCTGTAAAAACATTAAGCAAAATACAAAATGTCAAAATGCAGTTTTTGGCTACAATTCTGATTCAATTACATAAGCAAGAAAATGCTTTTTTTTATCATAGAAAAATCCTAATTACTATTATATAATCAGAAATGAAAAACAAGTATAAATGACTTTAGTATAACTGGACTAAAGTACATTTAACTCAGTTGTTAAACAATATCAGTACTTATGGATAGATGACCTAAGGGTCTGATTCTAAAAAATGTGACAGTGTTCCGTAAAAATTTGCTCCATCATCGAGATTTGCTACCTAGATGAGCTCATGTTTAGAATTACGTAAACGCACTCCACATATGTTTGAAAATAATGTGAAGAAGGCAGTTACGTAATGACAAGCAATTTAAGATGGTAGCAAATTCCGACGCTGTCATATCTATTGGAATACACAACGGTTTTGATTGCTCATGTGCACCGTGCATGCCACTTCTTACTTACACCTCCATATGTAAATAAAATTAACTTAAACAGTTTCTACAACACTTTTTAATATAGTGGGGAGTAACAACCTTACTCCCCACTATATTTCCTCTCTTATCTCCAAATAATCCATGACCCATACTTTTTGATCAACCTCTGACCATCGTCTCTATACTTCTATTATCTCTATGTCCCTCTCATGCCTTCAAGACCTCTCACACATTGCTCCTGTCCCCTAAAACTCTCTACACTGCTCCATCAGACTATCTCCAACTTTGTATAGCTTCAGACGCTCCTTGAAAACGGGCCTATTCAGAAAGGCTTACATCTGTCCTCTGTTTTTCATTATAGTAAATGATTTTACACATGTTGTACAAAGATATGAAAATATTGTTAAAGAGATAGTCTAGTCAAAATGAAACTTTCATGATTCAGGTAGAGCATGCAATTGAAGCATCTTTCTAATTTACTCCTATTATCAATTTTTCTATGTTCTCTTGGTATATTTATTTGACTGTAAGCTTAGGACATGGCCCATTTTTGGTTTAGCACCTGGGTAGCACTTGCTGATTGGTGGCTACATTTAGACACTATTTAGAAAGCGCTATCAAGGTGCTGAACCAAAAATGGGCTGGCTCCTAAGCTTTTTCATTCTTTTTCAAATAAAGATGCCAAGAGAACAAAGAAAAATTGATAATATGAGTAAATAAGAAAGTTGCTTAAAATTGCATGCTCTATCTGAATCATGAAAGTTTCATTTTGACTATTCCTTTAAGGTTTACTGTCCCTCAAATGCTAAACTGTCCATGAAACATAAACTATAGCTGATTGTTCAACTGTAATATTATTAATACTTTGGCCTCGATCACATATGCAGCGTCGCCCGCATAAGCCGGCGACACCAGATTTTGCGCAATTTTGGTATTACATATACGGTGTAGCATACAAGTTACGGCCGTAAATTTCACCCGTCGCTCGCAATTTTTACTCCCATAGGCTAACATGGGACCGCGTCGTAAATTGGTAAATAATATTCAGCGCAAGTCCTTACGTGGCGAAAATAGAGAAATCTTACTCCATTTTCACCTCGCCATAAAATGCAGCCGTAGCAGGCCTTGCGCTAAGCATGGGAGCACCGTAACTCCATAAAATGCCTGCAAAAATAAACTAACACCTAACGCATGCGCAATGTCTATCTACCTGTCAACCGCAATCCCCCACCGCAATAACTAATTAACTCTATTAACCCCTAAACCACCATAGCCCACACCGCAATTAACCAATTTAATTATTAACCCCTAAACCGCCATAGCCCACATAGGCTATTAAATGTATTAACCCCTAATCTGCCGCCGCCGCCACTAATAGTTATTAACCCCTAAACCTAAGTCTAACCCTAACCCTAACACCCCCCTAACTTAATTATTATTTAAATAAATCTAAATAATATTACTATTATTAACTAAATTATTCCTATTTAAAACTAATTACTTACCTATAAAATAAACCCTAAGATAGCTACAATATAATTAATAATTACATTGTAGCTATTTTAGTATTTATTTTTATTTTACAGGCAACTTTGTATTTATTTTAACTAGGTACAATAGCTATTAAATAATTAACTATTTAATAGCCACCTAGTTAAAATAATTACAAATTTACCTGTAAAATAAAAACTAACCTAAGTTACAATTACACCTAACACTACACTATCATTAAATTAATTAAATAAAATAACTACAATTACCTAAAATTAAATACAATTAAATAAAATTTGTATTTACGCTTATTTCTGGACATTGCTAGTTTCTCAGACTTACGGCACTTTAGGAACTGCGGCGGGGTATATGTAATACCCCGATGTCCGAGGTGAAATTACGGTTCCCACGCTTGCGCCGAAACTTGCGCTGTATATCGGATCGCGCCCTTTATGTTATGGAGTTCTGGCACAGTCTTAAATAAAATCCAAATTATTTAATAGTGGTATAAATAAAATCAATAATCTAAAGGCACTATAAATTTGGGAATAATGTGTTTCAGCCATGCAACTTTCCATACTAGACATTTTGAAAAAGAAACAAACCCAATCACATTTAAAAATACCAGCTGACTGGTAGAAAATAACCCTTTTTAGTATTAACCCTAGACATTCCAAATGCTTTGTGATACCAACAGTGCAGTCTATTGAGATTGAGCAGAGCAAAATAATATTGGAAATAAATTATCTTAAATCAAAATCTAAATATAATTTGATAGCTGAAATATGTGTTGCGCTAACAATTATTGGGTTTATCACAGCTTTCTGCGTGCTTCAGATGTAGCGCTCGTATTACAAGTTGAAAGTAAACGCGATCACTTAAGCGCAATTGAATTAAACGAGCCTCAGGATAGCGCAACCTCAGAGCTCTGCTTAAGTGTTTCGCAGAACAAAAAAGTGTCACAAAACACATTAAAAATACATTTAAAAGTACAGTTACACGCATAATAACACTATCTAATAAAAATTATTAAAAACAAAATTTCACAAAAATGATGCTTATCTATTTATATAACAATTGACACCGAACTAAGAAAATGTAATGTATTGTATATTTCTGCCTTGGTAAGCACTACTACTTTTCATTTTGTTTCAATAAAGCTTGCTTTAATAAAAAAAAAAAAAAAAATTCACAAAAATGTTTTAAGGGCACAAAGATATGAGTTCTCATATCTTTATATTATATGTGTGTACAAATATATTTATGGATTTATAGGTGTATACTTGCATTTACAGACATATATACACTTATAAACACATAAATACATATGTACACATACACACACACATATATATATTTATATATATATATATATAATTTATATATTTTTTATATATATACTGTATATATATATATATATATATATATATATATATATATATATATATATATATATATATATATATATATATATACATATACATATATATATATATATATATATGTATATATATACATACAGTATATATATACAGGGAGTGCAGAATTATTAGGCAAGTTGTATTTTTGAGGATTAATTTTATTATTGAACAACAACCATGTTCTCAATGAACCCAAAAAACTCATTAATATCAAAGCTGAATAGTTTTGGAAGTAGTTTTTAGTTTGTTTTTAGTTATAGCTATTTTAGGGGGATATCTGTGTGTGCAGGTGACTATTACTGTGCATAATTATTAGGCAACTTAACAAGAAACAAATATATACCCATTTCAATTATTTATTTTTACCAGTGAAACCAATATAACATCTCAACATTCACAAATATACATTTCTGACATTCAAAAACAAAACAAAAACAAATCAGTGACCAATATAGCCACCTTTCTTTGCAAGGACACTCAAAAGCCTGCCATCCATGGATTCTGTCAGTGTTTTGATCTGTTCACCATCAACATTGCGTGCAGCAGCAACCACAGCCTCCCAGACACTGTTCAGAGAGGTGTACTGTTTTCCCTCCTTGTAAATCTCACATTTGATGATGGACCACAGGTTCTCAATGGGGTTCAGATCAGGTGAACAAGGAGGCCATGTCATTAGATTTTCTTCTTTTATACCCTTTCTTGCCAGCCACGCTGTGGAGTACTTGGACGTGTGTGATGGAGCATTGTCCTGCATGAAAATCATGTTTTTCTTGAAGGATGCCAACTTCTTCCTGTACCACTGCTTGAAGAAGGTGTCTTCCAGAAACTGGCAGTAGGTCTGGGAGTTGAGCTTGACTCCATCCACAACCCGAAAAGGCCCCACAAGCTCATCTTTGATGATACCAGCCCAAACCAGTACTCCACCTCCACCTTGCTGGCGTCTGAGTCGGACTGGAGCTCTCTGCCCTTTACCAATCCAGCCACGGGCCCACCCATCTGGCCCATCAAGTCTCACTCTCATTTCATCAGTCCATAAAACCTTAGAAAAATCAGTCTTGAGATATTTCTTGGCCCAGTCTTGATGTTTCAGCTTGTGTGTCTTGTTCAGTGGTGGTCGTCTTTCAGCCTTTCTTACCTTGGACATGTCTGTGAGTATTGCACACCTTGTGCTTTTGGGCACTCCAGTGATGTTGCAGCTCTGAAATATGGCCAAACTGGTGGCAAGTGGCATCTTGGCAGCTGCACGCTTGACTTTTCTCAGTTCATGGGCAGTTATTTTGCGCCTTGGTTTTTCCACACGCTTCTTGCAACCCTGTTGACTATTTTGAATGAAACGCTTGATTGTTCGATGATCACGCTTCAGAAGCTTTGCAATTTTAAGAGTGCTGCATCCCTCTGCAAGATATCTCATTTTTTTTTACTTTTCTGAGCCTGTCAAGTCCTTCTTTTGACCCATTTTGCCAAAGGAAAGGAAGTTGCCTAATAATTATGCACACCTGATATAGGGTGTTGATGTCATTAGACCACACCCCTTCTCATTACAGAGATGCACATCACCTAATATGCTTAATTGGTAGTAGGCTTTCGAGCCTATACAGCTTGAAGTAAGAAAACATGCATAAAGAGGATGATGTGGTCAAAATACTCATTTGCCTAATAATTCTGCACACAGTGTATATACTTGTATACAGTAATGGCCAAAAATATTGGCACCCTTGCATTTCTGTTAGATAATTCACCACTTCGCTCAGAAAATTGTTTCAATTACAAATGTTTAAGCCTTCTCATGTTTATTTATTTTGTTTGTATTGGTATGACACAAAAAAGTGGAGAAAAAAAAGCGAAATCTGAAACATTCCACTCAAAACTCCAAAAATTGACTGGACAAAAATATTTGCACCCTAGATTTAATATTTGGTAGCCCATCTTTTGGAAAAAATAACTGAATTCAATCACTTTCTGTAACCATCAATGAGTTTCGTCCACATCCAGGAAGATTAGCTACAGTAAAATTCTTGACAATGTTGCGCACAGTGGACACAGGAACATTAAGATCTCTGGAGATGGACTTGTAACCTTAAGATTGTCCATGCTTTTCCACAATCTTTGTTCTCAAATCCTCAGACAATTGGTTACTGCTCTTTCTCTTCTCCATGCTCAGTGTGGCGCTCAGAGACACACAATAGAAAGGTTGAGTCAATTGTTCACCATTTTAACTGGTTGCCGGGGTGATTTCTATATTATCAGCACCTGTTAATTAATACAGACGAGTTTAATGACAAATTACAGGAGCATCACAAACTTGTAATGCAATTATTTCTTACAATTTTGACAAGGTGCCAATCATTTTGTCCAGTCCATTTTTGGATTTTTGCGTGGAATGTGTCAGATTTGGCTTTTTTTTTCTCCACTTTTTTGTGTCATACCAATACAAACAAAAGAAATAGACATGAGAATGCCTAAACATTTGTAAATGCAACAATTTTCTGGGCGAAGTAGTGCATTATCTGACAGAAATGCAGGTGTGCCAATATTTTAGGCCATGACTGTATACACATACATACACACACAGACATACACACACAAACATATATACACAATACTCAGACAATTGTTTGCTTCACTTTCTTTCCATGCTCAGTGTGGCACACAGAGACACACAACAGAAAGGTTGAGTCAATTTTTCACCATTTTAACTGGTTGCCGGTGCGATTTTAATATTGTCAGCAACTGTTAATTGATATATTTGAGTTTATTTACAAATTACAGGAGCATCACAAACTTGGGGGTAGATAAACTATAGGTAGAGCGGACATGATTCACTGTAGTGAATCATGTCCGCTCAACCTCGCTAAATGCCCACAGCATCGTATCGAGATGATTGCAGTCCGCCACCTCAAAGGTGCTTCTTGACTTACGTTTCAAGCAAGCCTGAAATGATGGAAATAGAAAGTAGCATCTGCTGCTTAATAAATCTAGCCCCTAGAATGCAATTATTTCTTAAAAATTTGAGAAGGTGACAATAATTTTGTTGAGTATATTTTTGGAGTTTTGCGTGGAATGTGTCAGATTTGGCTTTTCTATCTCCACTTTTTTGTGTCATACCAATACTAGCAAAATTAATAAACATCAGAATGCCTAAACATTTGTATTTGCAACAATTTTCTGGGGGCGAAGTGGTGCGTTATCTGACAGAAATTCAGGGGTGCCAATATTTTTGGCCATGACTGTGTATATATATATATATGCGCATTGGAGCCTTTTGCAGCCAAGTAGATAAAAACATGTAAAATCATATTTGGGCAGTATTATTTTTTAATTAAGTGTTATACTGTATTTTTACTGTAAATATGTCACATTCCAATGTTCTGTACATAGGGATGTTCTAATATTTTTTAAATATATATTCTTATATATACCTGAATATATCTATATCTATATATAATCATATACTTAAAGGGACATTCTAGGCCAAAATAAACTTTCATGATTCAGATAGAGCATGTAATTTTAAACAATTTTCCAATTTACATTTATCACCAATTTTGCTTTGTTCTCTTGGTATTCTTAGTTGAAAGCTTAACCTAGGAGGTTCATATGCTAATTTCTTAGACCTTGAAGCCCACCTCTTTCAGATTGCATTTCAACAGTTTTTCACCACTAGAGGGTGTTAGTTCACATATTTCATATAGATAACACTGTGCTCGTGCATGTGAAGTAATCTGGGAGCAGGCACTGATTGGCTAGACTGCAAGTCTGTCAAAAGAACTGAAAAAAGGGGCAGTTTGCAGAGGCTTTGATACAAAATAATCACAGAGGTTAAAAGTATATTATTATAACTGTGTTGGTTATGCAAAACTGGGAAATGGGTAATAAAGGGATTATCTATCTTTTAAAACAATAAAAATTCTGGTGTAGACTGTCCCTTTAAGACCTAAATATATGTATAGGTATAGATATATATTTTACCAAAATATCCTCAGATATATGTATAAATATGTATTTATAGATACATATAACATATTCTTCTATGTGAAAAATATTGGAATGTGAAATATTCATATTTTTAAGTCGGGTTAGAGCATTTGGGAATATGTGATGGGGTTTGCGCGCGAGTAGGTTGTTTGTTTGTTTCTCCATTGATTTCTATGGGGGAATACATTAACGCGGTTGTGATATTCTAACTTTGGCTTTTTGCGCGCATTGGGTTAGCATGAGATTGAAAACTTTTTACTTTCAACTTATAATATGAGCACTACCCGACGAGTGCAAGAAGCTTACTTTAGTGGAGTTAGCACGAGCGATAAATACTGCTCCACTCGTAAAATGGCTCTACATATAGTATTTTCCATTGCCTCTATAAAGGCTGAATTGGATGCTGCAGATGTCCGAACCTTACATCTGCAACATACTTCAACACAATGGTTTCATCAGTGCATGAGCTTATTTCCTATGCTGTTGAACCACAGAAAAATATAAATATTCCTAATAAAATTACAATTTGAATTAATTGAGAATTTTTACTTTTTTGAGCATTTTTTATTTTTTTTATTTGATACAGGTATTGTTTATATTTACTATGCATATGTAAAATATGACTTGAATATCTCTGATACCTTTTTTTTCCCAGAAACTTGTGAATATTCTTTGGCTGTTACTTCAAAGTGATAACATCTCTTCTGCCAATTTCAAAATCATCTCTACTGGACTCTGAACTACAGGCAGACCAACGTAGCTATCAGGTTATCCTCTTACTTTTTGCCTCTAGCAATTATTAGTTAGCAAGCGCACATGGGATTCACTCAAATTCTTTTGTATCTGTCCATTCACTCCTGTTTTAGAGAACAGAACATACATACTGCTGTAGAATGTAATAATTATATAACAACTACAAAATATATAACTAACAGAACAATATCCATTAAAGGGACATTCCAGCAAAAATTGAAATCCACATGGATGCATTTCAATTTTTAACAGAAGCAATTTTGTAACATACATGTATTAGCAAAAATGCTTCTAATAAAAGTTATAGCTGTTTCAAATGTGTATTTAAGTATGCACCGTGCACCAGCATTTTAAACACAGCACTTGTTTAGGCATCCTGAGGTGCTTGTACCATGTGGTAATGACTCAATTTGTTAATTGCTGGAATGATGCATTCCCATTGATGCTCTGAGCAGCTGCAGTATTTAAAATGCTGGTGCACTGAGAATATCTAGCTATGCTTCACATGCACGTGCAGAGATACTAGAAGCATTTTTGCCAATACATATATATTGCAAATATGTTTCTATTCAAAGATGTAATTCATCTATGTGCATTTAAATTTTGACCGGAATGTCCCTTTAAGAGATAGCTTTCTCTCTAGATAAAGAAACCTAATGCCTTTTAATAAATATTGTCAATGAAGTGTATATGATTTATTTAACTATGGGATCGCTTGAAATCCTTTAGGTTTTTAATGACTGGTGCAATATTTTTATGTTATATAAAGGAGTATATGATGAAGACTTTTATGCATGATTAAGACCAGATAGTCTGAAATGGTGCTTGGTTTTAGTGCTATTATAGATTAGTGTTGTGGCATATTACCTTTTTGGAATATCACAGAAGGAGTTTATAGTGATCCCTGTCTTAGTGCATCTGGAATTTTATAGCTCAATCTTCTTATCCAAATTTTTATTTTTTTTTTAATAATTTTTATTGAAGTCATACTCAAGTACAATGAAAAGAGAGTGTCCTAAAACAGTTACAGGAAATGCATATACAGTATTATTAGATAGATGGACATTATATATCCATATGTTTCAAGCATTAATATAAATTTGGACAATCCATGGTGAGACTTCAGTTTTATAATAAAGACAGTAAAATAACGAAAACAAAGGTGGTCCTCTCTGAGCTGTGTAGAAGATAAATAAGAGTATCTATTCAGATTAAATTAAGGCCAGGGAGGAGTTAGCTTTTAAAGTTTTATGGGGGGGGGGGTGCAGCGGGCGGGAGTGGGGAGGGGGAGTGGGAATGGAGGGCGGAGCCAACCAGGGTACCGAGTTGATAAATACAATTGAATTTCTGAGCTATCAAGTGAACTACTAATGGAGTTAACCTCTATATAAAAAAGTCAGCCAGGAACACATGATAATTGATACCTAAAAATGCAAGGGCGCATAGAAGAGATTATATAGTCAGGGGGTCAATATAATAGATATTGGTTGTTAACAGGAGAGATCATGGGTTATACTACTGAGGGAATCTATAATATATTTTAATATGAAAAATATGGGATGAGATAAGCATTATGCTAGCTTCTAAACCAGGGGGTAATAGGCATCTATGTCGGAGTAAGCTGTGCAATATTGAGGGGGATAACGTAAGGAATAGTCTAGAGAGAACTGTTACACTACACTATACAGTAAATCTCAACATTCAACGTCTGCTATGCTTCAATCTTTGTATGAGTTAGTAGTTATAAAATAACTATGACATTAGTATAGTCAAATAAGTAGTGGTTCCGAAAGCCTAGTTCATATGGAGTCTCTGACTAAAAATTTCCTCTGTGTACATAGTTGGGGAGGGCCCCAAAGCATATGTGAACATATTAAGATAAGAAAGAGAGCTAGTAGAAAGCTTAGTAAACCTAACTTGAGAGTAATGGTGAGGTATAACATAGTGGAAGGTAGTTAGGACTCATAAGAAGTTAAGGCTAAAGAGTGCATAGTGAAGTGTAATCGGTCTACAACCATATGTCTCCTGTCTGAGGTTTAGAAGAGTAGTAGCTGACTACTTATAAAGTACATAGCATGGGGGCTGAGCGGGGAATGCAGAAGAGAAGACCATTATTATAGCAGCTTTAACTCTGTATCCAAACTATAAGTGTTAAGTGATAGATAGCTCAATGAGTATAAGAAAATATGTGGACATGTTGTGAAAAGGAATAAGTAGAAAGCTTGACGGTCAATAGTGGTTCCCCTATGTACTAACATAGTAACACTGTTATTTCCATACCCCACAACACTAGCACAATATGAGGGAGATAAGCAACAAGCTAGGGTATGTAGTCTGTTGATATGACCAATATTATGTAGGTATTCAAGATAGTTGGGGGAATGTTAGTATATGTACACCAAACTAACAACCTGGGAAAAATATGTATCTTCTGCAATGAGCAGCAGCCTTCAGGACTGCAATAGGTAAAGATTGGACACTTCCTGACTGAACTCAGTAGAAATGTGGCATAAAAGAATATTATCATATGACACCCAATAGGAGTATTAACCAGTGTTAATTTTGACAACAAATTTCAATTTAGTCTTAGTTTTAGTCTTTTGACTAAAATGCCATTTTAGTTTTAGTCGTATTTTAGTCATCTGAATTGTTTTAGTTTTAGTCTAGTTTTAGTCGACTGAATCTCCAGTAGATTTTAGTCGACTAAATCTCCAGTATCTACTGGAGATTTAGTCGACTAAAATCTACTGGAGATTTAGTCAACTAAAATCTAAGGGGTTTAGTTAAAGTGTAATGCATTATTTAAGCATTTCTCTATAATTTGCAAACTGATTATATAATCCAGAAGTAAACACCTGTTATTATTTATGGTATTAAGGTTTAAACCCTCAATACAGACACATATTTAGCCGTTGTGATATATAACATCTTTATTAAACTTAAAATTAAATAAAACCAAGTTTCATAAACAAACAGAAGTGCAACTTTAAAATATAAAAAAACAAAACTGTAAACTGTATTGGCTGTATTGAACATATTACCCAATATAAAAACTTTAACAGTTCTCTGTTAATAATTAAAACAAGTATCAAGTAACTCAACATAACAAAATGTTTCTGCAGCTAGCACAGGCACAGCATAACTTAAATCCATACTCATGGGTTATGCTTATTTCTATAGGAAGAATCAATTGATTGTTCACAGATTCGAAACATTTTCGGCAACGAAATTATCACTGCTCTAGAACTTCCAAACAAATTATATAGTCCTGGAGTAAAGGTTTATTAACCTGATTTTATTTATGGTATTAAGGTTTGAACATGCAATACAGATTTAACAGATTTAACTGTTGTGGTATATAACATGTCTTTATTTATCTTAAAATTTAATAAAATTAAGTTTAGTAAATTTTACAAAAGAGCAGTAATTGCATAGGGATTGATTAACACCTTGCATAAAATGTTTTTGTCAGCAAATTTTGATTTAGTTTTAGTCATAGTCTTTTGACTAAAATGTAATTTTGATTTAGTTTTAGTCATAGTCTTTTGACTAAAATGTCATTTTGATTTAGTTTTAGTCATAGTCTTTTGACTAAAATGTCATTTTAGTTTTAGTCGTATTTTAGTCATTAGAATTTCTTTAGTTTTATAGTCATTTTAGTCTAGTTTTAGTCGACGAAATTAACACTGGTATTAACAGGAGGTATTCAGTAAAATAGGTAAAACAAATAACATAGGAGGACAGTATTATACTAGCCAATGCATTAAACAGAATTGTCCTTGATATTAAATCACAATCTGCTTATGAATAACGTGTAATATGGGAGAATGTTTGGGGGGTATACAAAAGCCAGCTAAATGTCTAATGTAACAACTGATAACTAATGATAACCAGGACTTAAAATACCTTACACTACAGATATGTGCTCAGTCTGTCATGGCATTGAAAACTTTTTATGGGATGTAATATGGAGAGAGGGAAAGAAATATAACAATAGGCTCCCAGCTAGGGCTTAACTGCAAACGATAGTGGCATAGTCTGTTAGACATGATGGCCCCATAAAAAAAAAATAAACAAAGTATGGTAGGACACTTGGGCATCCTTACATGGGCAAGAGTACATATCAGCCGATGCCGTATCTATTTTCAAGTAGTACCTGCTAAGTTACCTATGAACTATAGTAACAAATAACCCTCAAAAAGAAAAACAGACATATATATAATGAAAGGTTCTCAGTGGGGGTGTATATCACAATAACATATATAAATTCTTATCTAAAATAGATTGAGGGAACTGTCTAACTTAAATAACTTAAATATGGGGACAGATATACAGTAGTGGAGGAGCACTATCAACTAACAAATTCAGACATTACTTATTATTAAAGGAACCCCCTTAGTTTTTCTGACATCCTTCTGGTAGTGTTATGCTCACTCATACGGACCTATAATGATTATCAGTTTCTGAGGAATAAAACAGTGAATTCAACATGTATCATGATAGCTTTGAGAGGAGACACACTGCCCAACAGCAGTGGTACACTTACACTGTGAACTATATGTTTAATAGAAAAGAGTGATGCAGCTGTATGTTTGGTAGAATACAACATTAAGCAATACTTCTCAATAAAAAAATAAAATAAAAAATAACTAAAAAAAGTAAATAGATACAGTAGAGAGCTATAGATATATATCAGCATTAGGTCCCTCATGGTTATAAAACATGCCTCATGCCCAATATCCAAAAAGACTTGCCTTATAAATTGAGATATGAGATATAGACCTGAGAGTTAAGTTCAAGAATATCTAACTGTTTGAAACTATATTGGATAACTTGCCAAAAAAAAAAGAAAGAAAGGGAGAGGATTGAGTCTCAGTCATGTTGAGAGGAATGGGTAGATGCAGGGAGTTTACCCGATGCCTAGCCTACAGCATACTACAATCCGGATAGTTCCAGGGACTTTCCCCTTTTTACCCAGTAGTTGTTCCGGTCTCCTGGAAGCTGTGAAGGCTCTGACAGAGCTCGCAACTGTCCGGAGGCTCAAATGTGATTGGGACCGTATTAGACTGACAGATCCCTCATACAGCTCCCCTGCGGTTAGCGCAGTAATCAAAATCTCTCTGCCTGTTCCTAGGACTGAAGAGTAAGGTGACAGTGCCGCCTCTGTAAAAGGTACGGGAGAGTTGAAAACAGCTACTGCAGTCCCCGGTGAGGTGGGTGTATTCTGTACCGTGTAGGTGTTGGCTCCCGAAGCGATGTTCTCTAGCAGTCTTAGCCCCTTTTCTAATGGCCAGCTGGACAAGATGGTAAAGGACCCCTCATAGTTTCCACAATCTAAAAAGTCGAGTATGTCCTCCTGCTCTGTAGGATGTTCAATACGACCTAAATTGGAGTCCAGAATCTATGCAGGGGCAGGTATGTTCCTTTCAGACCAGACATCGCATTCTAGGTTAGTAGGTTGGGTAGCTACCATGTTTGAGTGGGTGAAGCCAACGGCGGACCCGATGCCTTGCAGTGGAAAGGAGGAGGCGGTGGCAGACAAATTGTCTTCAAGCTGAGTCTGTTTAATGCACATTCCGTAGTCCTCTCCTGTTCCATTCCTTTCTATAACCAGTTCTTCCTTTAGCTGAAGGAAATGGAGGTCCAGTTTGACTTCTAGCTGCTGCAAGAAGTGTAGGATCGCCGCCATTTTAGATAGGGTTGAGCTCTCGTGGTTGTTCCTTGTAAACAGTGCGAATACTCCATCAGACTACCCCTTTTCTGATTTTTCCTCAGCCCGCTGTTCCTATTATTCCTTTTAAGATTAATGTTATTCAAAGTTGATGATGATTTTTAAGGATAATAGCTATTTTAAAATGAATAATGTCAGGAGCTTCCTCGGAACATGTCCTGCTTCTTCAGTGGCTAACTCCGCCCCCCTCCTTATCCAAATTTTAAATGAGTAGAATCCTTTAGTATTCTAAAGGATTCTACTCATGTAGAATTAGGCTAAAAAGATTGAGCTATAATCTTGTGATTTATAAATCAAAATCTAAATATAATTTGATAGCTGAAATATTTTATTTACTCCTAACAGCCAGATTATGAGTGTTGCGCTAACAATTATTTGGTTTATCGCAGCTTTCTGCGTGCTTCGGATGTAGCGCTCGTATTACAAGTTGAAAGAAAACGTGATCACTTGAGCGCAATTGAATCTAACAAGCCTCAGGATAGCGCAACCTCAGAGCTCTGGTTAAGTGTTTCGCATAACAAAAAAGTGTCACAAAACACATTAAAATACATTTAAAAGTACAGTTACACATAATAACACTATCTAATAAAAATTATTAAAAACAAAATTGCCCAAAAATGTTTTAAGGGCATAAAGATATGAGTTCTCAGATCTTTATATTATATGTGTGTACAAATGTATTTATGTATTTATAGGTGTATACATGCATTTACAGACATATAGAACAAATAAATACATATGTACACACACACACACATATATATATATACTTGTATACAGTCATGGCCAAAAATATTGGCACCCTTGCATTTCTGTCAGATAATTCACCACTTCGCCCAGAAAATTGTTTCAATTACAAATGTTTAGGCCTTCTCATGTTTATTTATTTTGTTTGTATTGGTATGACACAAAAAAAGTGGAGCAATAAAAGCCAAATCTGAAACATTCCACGCAAAACTCCAAAAATGGACTGGACAAAATTATTTGCAACCTTCAATTTAATATTTGGTAGCCCACCCCTTAAAAAAAATAACTGAATTCAATCACTTTCTGTAACCATCAATGAGTTTCGTCCACATCCAGGAAGATTAGCTACAGTGCCATGGGCTGTAAACTTCTTGACAATGTTGCGCACAGTGGACACAGGAACATTAAGATCTCTGGAGATGGACTTGTAACCTTGAGATTGTCCATGCTTTTCCACAATTTTTGTTCTCAAATACTCAGACAATTCTTTGCTGCTCTTTCTTTTCTCCGTGCTCAGTGTGGCGCTCAGAGACACACAATAGAAAGGTTGAGTCAATTTTTCACCATTTTAACTGGTTGCCAGTGTGATATCTATATTGTCAGCACCTGTTAATTGATACAGGTGAGTTTAATTACAAATTACAGGAGCATCGCAAACTTGTAATGCAATTATTTCTTACAATTTTGACAAGGTGCCAATAATTTTGTCCAGTCCATTTTTGGATTTTTGAGTGGAATGTGTCAGATTTGGGTTTTTTTTCTCCACTTTTTGTTTCATACCAATACAAAGAAAATAAATAAAACATGAAGGCCGAAACATTTGTAATTGCAACAATTTCCTGGGAGAAGTGGTGCATTATCTGACATCGACATGGATGCATTTCAGTTTTGAACAGAAGCATTTTTGTAATTTACATGTATTGGCAAAAATGCTTCTAATAAAAGTTATAGCTGTTTCAAATGTGTATTTAAGTATGCACCGTGCACCAGCATTTTAAACACAGAGAGCCTAAGGTGCTTGTACCATCTGGTAATGACTCAATTTGTTAATTGCTGGAATGATGCAAGCCACATTGATGCTCTGAGCAGCTGCAGTATTTAAAATGCTGGTGCACTGAGAATATCTAGCTATGCTTCACATGCATGTGCAGAGAAAAATGTTAACACTAAAACAGTGATAACATTTATTAGAAGCATTTTTGCTAATACATGTATATTGCAAATATGTTTCTATTCAAATATGTAATTCATCTATGTGCATTTAAATTTTGACCGGAATGTCCCCTTAAGAGATAGCTTTCTCTCTAGATAAAGAAACCTAATGCCTTTTAAGAAATATTGTCAATGAAGTGTATATGATTTATTTAACTATGGGATCGCTTGAAATCCTTTAGATTTTTAATGACTGGTACAATATTTTTATGTTATATAAAGGAGTATATGATGAAGACTTTTATGCATGATTAAGACCAGATAGTCTGAAATGGTGCTTGGTCTTTAGTGCTATTATAGATTAGTGTTGTGGCATATTACCTTTTTGGAATATCACAGGAGTTTATAGTGATCCCTGTCTTAGTGCATCTGGAATATTATAGCTCAATCTTCTTATTCAAATTTTAAATGAGTAGAATCCTTTAGTATTCTAAAGGATTCTACTCATGTAGAATTAGGCAAAAAAGATTGAGCTATAATCTTTTGATTTATAGGGACAGTCTACTCCAGACTTTTTAGTGTTTAAAAAGATAGATAATCCCTTTATTACCCATTCCCCAGTTTTGCATAACCAGCATGGTTATATTAATATAATATTTACCTCTGTGATTTCCTTGTATCTCAGACTGCCCTCTTATTTCAGTTCTTTTGACAGACTTGTGTTTTAGCCAGTCAGTGATGACTCCATGGGAGTGAGCACAGTGCTTTCTATATGCAACACATGAACTAGCACTGTCCAGCTGTGAAAAACTGTCAAAATGCAGCGAGATAAGAGACAGCCTTCGAGGCTTAGAAATTACTCTGTGAGCCTACTTGTGTTTAGCTTTCAACAAAGAATACCAAGAGAACAAAGCAAATTTGATGATAAAAGTAAATTGGAAAATTGTTAAAAAATTACATGTCCTATCTGAATCATGATAGTTTAATTTTAATTATACTGTCCTTTTAAC
Source organism: Bombina bombina (assembly GCF_027579735.1). NCBI lineage: Eukaryota > Metazoa > Chordata > Amphibia > Anura > Bombinatoridae > Bombina > Bombina bombina. Next base: position 329,773,484 of record NC_069505.1, on the reverse strand, counting down.
TAATAAAACCCCATAGATCTTAATAAGGGATTTTGCAGAAATATCATTCAATATTTAAACATTTCTAAAGGATTTTGTTTGACGCTTTTATTACATAAGTTCCCTAGAATAATATACATTGTATTTATATCTGTTATTGGACATAATAATTCCACCTATATGTATTGGTAACTGTATGCTATGTCCATAATATATAGGAAACAATTTAACCTTTTACATGTTGACAGAAAAGAATAACAATTTGTATGTATATTAAAAATATTCGGACGGATTACGAGTTTTCCGTTATTAGGGGTGTGCGGTGCTAACGTGCAGTTTTTTTCTCACTACTCACTTACCTGCGGCGCTGGTATTACGGGTTTTTAAAACCCGGCGTTAAAAGCCAAGAAGTGAGCGTAGAGCAAAATTGCTCTCCACACTGCACTCCAATACCAGCGCTGCTTAAGTCAGCGGTGAGCTGGTTGTACGTGCTTGTGCACAAAACAGTCTAACACCTGCAAAAAAGCAGCGTAAAACACAGTAACACAGCCCTATTGATTCCTATGGGGAAACTAAAGTTATGTTTACACCTAACACCCAAACATGAACCCTGAGTCTAAACACCCCTAATATTACACTTATTAACCCCTAATCTTCCGCCCCTGACATCGCCGACACCTACATTATACTTATTAACCCCTATTCTGCCGCTCCGGACATTGACGCCACCTACATTATATTTATTAACCCTTAATCTGCTGCACACAACATTCCCACCACCTACCTACATTTATTAATCCCTAATCTGCCGTCCCCAACGTCGCCGCCACTATTCTAAATGTATTAACCCTTTAAACCTAAGTCTAACCCTTACACCCCCTAACTTAAATATAATTTAAATAAATCTAAATAAAATTAATATCATTAACTAAATTATTCCTATTTAAAACTAAATACCTATAAAATAAACCCTAAGCTAGCTACAAAATAACTAATAGTTACATTGTAGCTAACTTAGGGTTTATTTTTATTATACAGGCAAGTTTGTATTTATTTTAACTAGGTAGAATAGTTAATAATAGTTATTAACTATTTAATAACTACCTAGCTAAAAACTACCTAGCTAATAAAGACAAATGTACCTATAAAGTAAAACCTATCCGAAGTTGCACTAACACCTAACACTACACTACTATTAAATAACTTATAAATTAAATACAATTAAATAAATTAAATTAGCTAAATTACAAAAAAAAAACAAACACTAAATTACAGAAAATAAAAAACAAATTACAAGATCTTTAAACTAATTACACCTAATCTAAGAGCCCTATAAAAATAAAAAGCCCCCCCAAAATAAAAAAAACCTAGCCTAAACTAAACTATTAATAGCATTTAAAAGGGCCTTTTGCGGGGCATTGCCCCAAAGAAATCAGCTCTTTTACCTGTAAATAAAAAATACAAATAACCCCCCAACAGTAAAACCCACCACCCACACAACCAACCCCCCAAATAAAACCTTAACTAAAAAAACCTATGCTCTCCATCGCCCTGAAAAGGATATTTGGATAGGCATTGCCCTTAAAAGGGCATTTAGCTTAAAAAATCCTAACACTAACCCCGAAGATTCACTTACCGGAAGAAGTCTTCATCCAAGCGGCAAGATGTCCTCAACGAAGCCGGCAGAAGTGGTCCTCCAGACGGGCAGAAGTCTTCATCCAGACGGCATCATCTATCTTCATCCTTCCGACGTGGAGCAGCTCCATCCTCAAGACATCCGGCGCGGAGCATCCTCTTGAATCGACGGCTTCTTCGGAATTAATGTTTCTTTAAGTGACGTCATCCAAGATGGTGTCCCTTAGATTCCGATTGGCTGATAGAATTCTATCAGCCAATCGGAATTAAGGTAGAAAAAATCCTATCGGCTGATCCAACAGCCAATAGAATGCCAGCTTAATCCTATTGGCTGATTGAAGGATGAAGATAGAAGATGTTGTATGGATGAAGACTTCTGCCTGTCTGGAGGACCACTTCTGTCGGCTTCATTGAGGACATCTTGCAGCTTGGATGAAGACTTCTCCCGGTAAGTGAATCTTCGGGGGTTAGTGTTAGGATTTTTTTAAGTGTGTATTGGGTGGGTTTTATTTTTAGGTTAGGGCTTTGGGCAGCACTAGAGCTAAATGCCCTTTTAAGGGCAAAGCCCATCCAAATGCCCTTTTCAGGGCAATGGGAAGCTTAGGTTTTTTTAGTTAGGGTTTTATTTGGGGGGTTGGTTGTGTGGGTGGTGGGTTTTATTTTACAAAGATATGACAAGTCCACGGATTTCATCCTTACTTGTTGGATATTAACCTCCTGCTAACAGGAAGTGGCAAAGAGCACTACAGCAGAACTGTATATATAGCCTCTCCCTTCCCCTCCATCCTCATTCATTCTCTTTGCCTGTGTTATACTAGGAAGAGGTAAAGTGAGGTTTTAGTTTTATTTTCTTCAATCAAGAAGTTTTTTTTATTTTAAATGGTACCTGTGTACTATTTTCCTCAGGGGGTTATGGAAGAAGATTTCTGCCCTGAGGTTGATGATCTTAGCAGTTGTAACTAAGATCCATGCTGGTCCCTACAAGACTTCTGAAGGTAACACATGAGACATCTTCAGTATGGAGACCGGTTTCATGCTACAAGCAGCATTAAGGTATGTGCAGCCTTTTATTTCTGAAGAGACTTGATATATCAGAACTGGCTGGCATTTATTTCCCTATATGGGAATGGGGTAAGCAGTAGACCTGTTATACAGAAGGGTGTTACTGGAGTCCCTTGTTTTTATTTTATATTTCTGACATAAGGGCATGATATGACACTCTGGGAGAGGCATAAGGGCATTAAATCGATAAGCAGTTCAACGATTGAGCTATTTTTGATTATATATCCAGCATGACTTGCTGTGATGTGTTTGGGGTGTTTTTTTTTGTTTTTGTTCCACTTAGCTATATGAAAACCCGCTTCCCATGCGGTTGTGTTTGGGCCTACTCCGACTTCGGCCATAAGGGGCGGGGCTTGTTTTCACTCGCTCAGATGCGCACTTCCTTCTGACAGAGAAGCAGCAAGCAGTAACTCCGGTTGCTCCTGGACAGTAGTCTCTGGCCTGGAGTGTTGGCTATTCATTCCGAAGTACCCTGGGGGCAGGTAGGCGCCACAGCAGTGCTGTGGCGAAGTACAGAGGGTATTTTTGTGTAAACTGAGATATTTTTCACTTTAGAGCCTTATTTATGACCTTACTCATAGGGTGCAATTATTTTTGGATATACCAATACGTTTTAGTTAATTTTGGTAACAAATTAACGTTATTTAAGCAGTTTTGGAAAAATTGTTCACTTTTTCTTTCTTAAAGGCGCAGTACAAGTTTTTCAAAGATTTATTTAAAGCAATAAATAAAGTGTTTAATCAACTTCTGTGGCTATTATTAGTCTGTTCAACATGTCTGATATTGAGGAATCTCATTGTTCTATGTGTTTAGAAGCTATTGCGGAACCCCCTCTTACATTGTGTACCTCTTGTACTGAAAGGGCCTTACATTGTAAAGACCATATTTTAGGTCAAGATAGTGTGCCTAAGGATGATTCTCAATCTGAAGAGAATCAGGATATGCCATCCAATTCTCCCCAAGTGTCACAACCTTTAACTCCCACGTAAGCGACGCCAAGTACCTCTAGTGCCTCTAATTCCTTTACTCTGCAGGAGATGGCTGCAGTTATGTCAACTACCCTTACAGAGGTATTATCTAAATTACCAGTGTTGCAGGGTAAACGCAGTAGGTCAGGTATTAATGTAAATACTGAATCCTCTGATGCTGTATTAGCTATTTCGGATGTACCCTCACAGTGTTCTGAGTTAGGGGTCAGGGAATTGCTGTCTGAGGAAGAAATTTCAGACTCAGGGAATGTGTTACCTCAGACAGATTCGGACGTTATGTCCTTTAAATTTAAGCTTGAACACCTCTGTCGGTTGCTTTGTGAGGTTTTAGCGACTCCGGATGATTGTGATCCTATTTTGATACCACCAGAGAAATTGTGTAAGATGGATAAATATCTAGAAGTGCCTATTTACACTGATGTTTTTCCGTTTCCTAAAAGAATTTTGGAAATTATAAAGAAGGAATGCGATAGACTAAGTATTCCGTTTTCTCCCCCTCCTACTTTTAAGAAAATGTTTCCCATATCAGACACCATTCTGAACTTGTGGCAAACGGTCCCTAAGGTGGAGGGAGCTATATCTACCCTGGCAAAGCATACAACTATACCCATTGAGGACAGTTGTGCTTTCAAAGACCCTTATAGATAAAAAATAGAGGGTCTCTTAAAGAAATTGTTTATTAATCAGGGTTTTCTTTTACAACCTACTGCTTGCATTGTTGCAGTAACTACTGCAGAGCTTTTTGGTTTGAAGCTCTGGAAGAGTCCCTGAAGGTTGATACTCTGTTAGATGACATTTTGGATAGAATTAAGGCTCTCAAGTTAGCTAATTCTTTTATTACTGATGCCGCTTTTCAAATTGCTAAATTAGCGGCGAAAAATGCAGGATTTGTTATTCAAAAACTAAGCTTTTAGCTAATCCCTTTAAAGGTAAGACACTTTTCGGGCCAGAAATGAAGGAAATCATTTCTGACAATACAGGAGGTAAAGTCCATGCCCTACCTCAGGATAAGTCTGTTAAGATGAGGGGTAAACAGAATAATTTTCGTTCCTTTCGGAATTTTAAGGGAGGACCTTCTGCTTCCTCTTCCTCCACAAAGCAGGAAGGGAATTTTACCCAATCTAAGTCAGTCTGGAGACCCAACCAAAATTGGAATAAAGGTAAACAATCCAAGAAGCCCGCTGCTGCTACAAAGATAGCATGAAGGGGTGGCCCCGATCCGGGACCGGATCTAGTAGGGGGCAGACTCTCTTTCTTTGCCCAGGTTTGGGCAAGAGATGTTCAGGACCCCTGGGCACTAGAAATAGTGACCCACAGTTATCAATTGGATTTCAAGGATTTTCTCCCAAGAGGGAGGTTTCATCTTTCAAGATTATCTGCAGACCAGATAAAAAGAGAGGCGTTCTTACGCTGTGTAAAAGATCTTGTTACCATGGGAGTAATTTGTCCAGTTTTAAAATCAGAACAAAGACAGGGGTTTTACTCAAATCTATTTGTGGTTCCCAAAAAAGAGGGCACTTTCAGACCCATCTTAGACCTCAAGTGTCTAAACAAGATGGAGACTATACGAACAATTTTACCAATGTAGGGTCAATATATGACTACCGTGGACTTGAAGGATGCTTACCTTCAAATTCCTATCCACAAGGATCATCATCAGTTTCTAAGGTTTGCCTTCCTGGACAAACATTATCAGTTCGTGGCTCTTCCCTTCGGGTTGGCCACAGCACCCAGAATCTTCACAAAGGTTCTAGGGTCTCTTTTAGCGGTTCTCAGACCACAAGGCATAGCAGTGGCTCCTTATCTGGACGATATTCTGATTCAGGCGTCAACATATCAACTGACAAAATCTCACACGGACACAGTGTTGTCTTTCCTGAGAACTCACGGTTGGAAGGTGAACATAGAGAAGAGTTCACTTGTTCCACAGACAAAGGTTCCTTTCTTGGGAACTCTGATAGACTCGGTAGCCATGAAAATATTTCTGACAGAGGTCAGAAAATCAAAGATTCTAAATACTTGCCGAGCACTTAAGTCCATTCCTCGGCCATCAGTGGCTCAGTGTATGGAGGTAATTGGATTAACGGTAGTGGCAATGGACATCTTTCATCTCAGACCGATGCAGCTGTGCATGCTCGGACAGTGGAATGGGGATTATGCGGATTTATCTCTTCAGATAAATCTTGATCAAGAGACAAGAGACTCTCTTCTTTGGTGGTTGTCGCCGGATCATCTGTCCCAGGGGACATGTTTCCACAGACCCTCATGGGTGATAGTGACAATGGATGCCAGCCTTCTGGGCTGGGGTGCAGTCTGGAACTCCCTGAAGGCTCAGGGTGTTTGGACTCAGGTGGAGTCTCTACTTCCAATCAATATTCTGGAACTGAGAGCAATATTCAATGCGCTTCAGGCGTGGCCTCAGTTGGCTTCGGCCAAATTCATCAGATTCCAGTCAGACAACATCACGACTGTGGCTTATATCAATCATCAAGGGGGAACAAGGAGTTCCTTAGTGATGATAGAGGTATCCAAGATAATCCGTTGGGCGGAGGCCCACTCTTGTCATCTGTCAGCGATCTACATCCCAGTAGTAGAGAACTGGGAAGCGGATTTTCTAAGTCGACAGACTTTTCATTCGGGGGAGTGGGAACTTCACCCGGAGGTATTTGCCTCATTGATTCTCTGATGGGACAGAACGGAATTGGATCTGATGGCATCTCGACAGAATGCCAAGCTTCCAAGATACGGATCCAGGTCGAGGGATCCTCAGGCCGAACTGATAGATGCCTTGGCAGTGCCTTGGTTGTTCAGCCTAGCTTATGTGTTTCCACCATTTCCTCTCCTTCCATGCGTGATTGCTCAAATTAAACAGGAGAGAGCTTCAGTAATCCTGATAGCGCCTGCATGGCCACGTAGGACTTGGTATGCGGATCTAGTGGGCATGTCCTCTCTGCCACCATGGAAACTTCCTTTGAGACAGGACCTTCTCATTTAAGGTCCTTTCCAACATCCAAATCTAATTGCTCTGCAGCTGACTGCGTGGAGATTGAACGCTTGATTTTATCGAAGCAAGGATTTTCTGATTCGGTCATAAATACTTTGATACAGGCTAGAAAGCCTGTCACTAGAAAAATCTATCATAAGATATGGTGTAAATATCTTTATTGGTGTGAATCCAAGGGTTACTCATGGAGTAAAGTTAGGATTCCTAGGATTCTGTCTTTTCTCCAAGAAGGATTGGAGAAAGGGTTATCAGCAAGTTCCTTAAAGGGACAAATTTCTGCTTTGTCAATTCTGTTTCACAAACGTTTGGCAGATGTGCCAGATGTTCAGTCTTTTTGTCAGGCTCTATCTAGAATTAAGCCTGTATTTAGACCCATTACTCCTCCCTGGAGTTTGAATTTAGTTCTTCGAGTTCTTCAAGGGGTTCCGTTTGAACCCATACATTCCATGGATATCAAATTTTTATCTTGGAAAGTTTTGTTTTTAGTTGCTATTTCTTCTGCTCGAAGAGTTTCTGAGCTTTCAGCACTACAGTGTGATTCTCCTTATCTCATTTTTCATTCTGATAAGGTGGTTTCGTACCAAATCTGGATTCCTTCCTAAGGTTGTTTCAAATAAGAATATTAATCAGAAAATTGTTGTTCCTTCCTTATGTCCTAACCCTTCTTCTAAGAAGGGGTGTATGTTGTATAATTTGGATGTGGTCCGTGCCTTAAAGTTTTACTTATAGGCAACTAAGGATTTCCATCAAACATCTTCATTATTCATTGTTTATTCTGGAAAGCGTAGGGGTCAGAAAGCTACGGCTAACTCTCTTTTTTTTTTCTGTGAAGTATCATCCGCCTGGTATATGAGACTGCTGGACAGCAGCCTCCTGAAAGAATTACGGCTCATTCTACTAGGGCTGTGGCTTCCACATGGGCCTTTAAAAACGATGCATCTGTTGAACAGATTTGTAAGGCTGCGACTTGGTCGTCCCTTAACACTTTTTCCAAATTTTACAAATTTGATACTTTTGCTTCTTCTGAGGCTATTTTTGGGAGAAAGGTTCTTCAAGCAGTGGTGCCTTCTGTTTAGGTTCCTGTCTTGTCCCTCCCTTTCATCCGTGTCCTTTTGCTTTGGTATTGGTATCCCACTAGTAAGGATGAAATCCGTGGACTCATATCTTTGTAAAAGAAAAGTAAATTTATGCTTACCTGATAAATTAATTTATTTTATCATATGATGAGTCCACGGCCCACCCTGTTCTTTTTAAGACAGTTTTCTTTATATTTTTTAAACTTTAGTCACCTCTGCACCTTTTAGTCTTTCCTTTTCTCTTCCTATACCTTCACCCGAATGACTGAGGGTGGAGGGGAAGGGAGGGGCTATATATACAGCTCTGCTGTGGTGCTCTTTGCCACGTCCTGTTAACAGGAGGTTAATATCCCACAAGTAAGGATGAAATCCGTGGACTCGTCATATCGTAAAATAAATTAATTTATCAGGTAAGCATAAATTTACTTTTACTGTTGAGGGGGGTATTTGTATTTTTTATTTACAGGTAAAAGAGCTGATTTCTTTGGGGCAATGCCCCGCAAAAGGCCCTTTTAAGGGCTATTGATAGTTTAGTTTAGGCTAGGGTTTTTTTATTTTGGGGGGGCTTTTTTATTTTTATAGGGCTCTTAGATTAGGTGTAATTAGTTTAAAGAGCTTGTAATTTGTTTTTTATTTTCTGTAATTTAGTGTTTTTTTTTGTAATTTAGCTAATTGTATTTAATTTATTTAATTTAGGTAAGTTATTTAATTGTAGTGTAGTGTTAGGTGTTAGTGTAACTTAGGTTAGGTTTTATTTTACAAGTAAATATGTCTTTATTTTAGCTAGGTAGTTATTAAATAGTTAATAACTATTTAGTAACTATTCTACCTAGTTAAAATAAATACAAACTTGCCTGTAAAATAACAAATAAACCCTAAGATAGCTACAATGTAACTATTAGTTATATTGTAGCTAGCTTAGGGTTTATTTTACAGGTAAGTATTTAGTTTTAAATAGGAATAATTTAGTTAAGGATATTAATTTTATTTAGATGTATTTAAATTATATTTCTTAGGGGGTGTTAGGGTTAGGGATAGACTTAGGTTTAAAGGGTTAATAAATTTAGAATAGTGGTGGCGACATTGGGGACGGCAGATTAGGGGTTAATAAATGTAGGTAGGTGGCGGCGATGTTGGGGGCAGCAGATTATGGGTTAATAAATATAATGTAGGTGGCGGCGATGTCCGGAGTGGAAGATTAGGGGTTAATAAGCATAACGTAGGTGGCGGCGATGTTGGGGGCAGCAGATTAGGGGTTAATAATATTTAACTAGTGTTTGCGAGGCGGGAATGCGGCGGTTCAGGGGTTAATATGTTTATTATTATAGTGGTGGTGATGTCCAGAGTGGCAGATTAGGGGTTAAAAATATTATTATAGTGTTTGTGATGCGGGAAGGGCCTCGGTTTAGGGGTTAATAGGTAGTTTATGGGTGTTAGTGTACTTTTTAGCACTTTAGTTATGAGTTTTATGCTACAGCGTTGTAGTGTAAAACTCATAACTACTGACTTTAAAATGCGTTTGGAATCTTGTCGGTAGAGGCTGTACCGCTCACTTTTTGGCCTCCCAAGCAAACTCGTAATACCAGCGCTATGGAAGCCCCATAGAAAAAAGGTTTTACGAAGTTTATGTAAGTAGGTTTGCGGTAAGGCCAAAAAAGTGTGCGGGACACCTATACCTGCAAGACTCGTAATAGCAGCGGGCGTAAAAAAAAACAGCGTTAGGACCTAACGCTGCTTTTTTACCTTACCGCAAAACTCCTAATCTAGCCGATTGTATCTTAGAGATGCTTACTGGGTTAACTGATGTTATAATGCCGTTTTATTTAAAATAGGGTGATGGTTTGAGTTAATATATGTAATTAAATTAAATAATATTACAATTAATAACGTTTAAGGCTTTGGAGAGACAGATATTCAAGAAATAAGAAGAAACATCTTAACTTAACTCTACCTCGCTGAATCATTTTTGTTATTGTTTAATTACCAGCCCTTTTTTTATTTAACTACTTTTTAAATTCTAAAATAATAAATAGAAAAATAGTACAGCCAATGTCCTTCTGCAAATGGATATGGGCAAATCAGCCAATCAGTTGCTGCAGCTCGACCTCCTCCTGCACTAATTGGATAATCTAGGTTTATCCTTTAATAGACAACACTGGGAATTTGATATGCTGTGGTGGCCACTGTATTATTATGTACAAATAACTTTTTTATCCTGCATTAGCAGGGTTCAGTTTCTATATTTAGCACCAACAGACCAAAGTTACTTAGTCATCTCCAAGCAATTTATCTCCTCTACTGCCAAGTGGTTTATATATACTAAGGTTTAATAACACCACATGCAGTCTCTGGGCAAAATTTATCAAACTCCGTATGGAGCTTGATGCCCCGTGTTTCTGGCGAGCCTGCAGGCTCACCATAAACAGCAGTTATGAAGCAGCGGTCACAAAGAGTGCTGCTCCATAACCTGTCCGCCTGCTCTGAGCAGGCGGACAGACATCGCCGGAAATCAACCCGATCGAGTACGATCGGGTTGATTGACACCCCCTGCTGGCGGCCTATTGTCCGCGAGTCTGCAGGGGGCGGCGTTGCACCAGCAGCTCTTGTGAGCTCCTGGTGCAATGCTGAATACAGCGAGCGTATTGCTCGCCGTATTCAACGAAGTCTGGCGGACCTGATCCGACAGTGCGGACCAGGTCCGCCAGACTTTGATAACTTGGGGCCTCTGCCTTTACTTGGTGTCCAAATATGGGGCACAACATATAAGCAATTAGGTAGGGAATAGTTAAAGGGACACTGGACCCAATTTTTTTCTTTCTTGATTAAGATTTTTTAAGCAACTTTCTAATTTACTTCTATTATCAGATTTTCTTCATTCTCTTGGTATCTTTATTTGAAAAGCAAGAATGTAAGTTTTCATGCCGGCCTATTTTTGGGGAACAACCTGGGTTGTTCTTGCTGATGGGTGGATAAATTCACCCACCAATAAAACGTGCTGTCCAGGGTACTGAACCAAAAAGTGGCTGGCTCCTTAGCTTAGTTGCCTTCTTATTCAAATAAAGATAGCAAGAGAACAAAGAAAAATTGATAATAGGAGTAAATAAGAAAGTTGCTTAAAATTGCCTGCTCTATTTGAATCCCTAAAGAAAAAAATTTGGTTTCAGTGTCCCTTTAAGTTGTATCAGTTGACTTGCCAGCAGAGAACCTTCTTAACTGAAAGTGGCTATAGGCAACTGCATACTTTTACAAAGACCCAATCATCTAAAGCTCCCTGCTAAGGTGAGTTGATCTAAGAAGTTACATTAGTATGGAGAGTTCCCTCAAAGAATTTTAGAAACACACATTTTAACTTGAGGGGTATCTATCTCACAGGGTTCTTGATGTGAAGGAGAGAGTCCTGGATTACAAAGTAAAGTCTAAAATAATCCCAACATTTTTATGTGATTTCTCTCTATCCTGACGAGGTTTTAGTCATCAGGCCTCTATGAAGAAATGTCATGCTATTCATTAGTTATGACTCACTTCCTAAATGATCTCATTATTTCAGAACTCCTGTTACCATTCCACTTCACACTGTTGTGACAACATATATTAAACCTTCAAAAAATATTTAAAATGGCTTTCTTCAAAATACAGATATCAGTTTAATTCCAATATTGCAGAATAAGACAAGAGGTAGACTCCATACCCTGAGTATGGCATAAATGCACATAGTCAGTATATGTGAAAAATTGTTTATTTTGACATTAAACCCGCAAACATTAAATCGATTCCCATATATGTTGCTAACATTAAATAGTAAGCAAAATCATAAAACACCAAAGTGAATATGAGCAAATTGCGACAACATATAACATCAGCAGATGCATATTAAACCGGCATATGTAAAGTCAGGAACTTCAGGAAAGTCATTAGATAACATCCATATTTTGACAAATATCCTAAGAAACATCCTTAATCAACCAGACAGTCTGGAAAACATAACATGAACAGTCATTAAAGGGACAGAATACACCAATTTTCATATAGCTGCATGTAATAGACACTACTATAAAGAATAATATGCATAGACACTGATATAAAAGTCCAGTATAAAATCGATTAAAAACTTACTTAGAAGCTCACAGTTTAGCATTGTTTAAAAGGTTACTGGAAAACCCACTGCAAGTGGAAAATAGCAGACACTTCCCCCGCTCCCCATTCCTTTGGATATGAAAAGACCCTTTACACAAACAGATGCAAGCTAGAGTAGGTATACGTCAATATTAAGGAAGGGCGAATGTGTTTATATCCAAATTCGAATGTTAGAATGAATGTTATTGTAGAAATTCGATTTACATAATAGAATGTTGATAAGAACGAATATTCTTAAAAATTCGATTTTCGAATGTTATTTACAGTTTTCGAATGTCACATTTCGAATTCGAATGTCACATTCAAATTCGATTGTCACATTCGAATTTGAATGTTACATTCAAATATCACATTCAAATTCGAATATTACATTTATAAAGCACAATTGTAGACTAGAAACACTATTTTGAATGTCACATTCAAATCGAATATCACATTCAAATCGAATGTCACATTCGAATTTGAATATTACATTTATAAAACACAGTATTAGACTAGAAATACTATTTTGAATTTGAATGTCACATTCGAATCGAATATCACATTTAAAACACAGTATTAGACTAGAAATACTATTTCAAATTCGAATGTGACATTCAAATTTGAATATTACATTTATTAAACATAGTTGTAGACTAGAAATACTATTTCAAATTGAAATGTCACATTCGAATTCGAATGTCACATTCAAATTCGAATATTACATTTCGAAATTGAATGAATACATAGCTAAACATTCTATTATTCGAACGAATATTTTCAAATTTTATTGAAAAATTCGAAAAACGAAAATTCGAAAATAGAATGTTAGAATGTTATATAAACATTCGAAATTCAATTCAAACGAACAAATGTATCAAAATTCATTTTAAATTTTGAATTTTTAGAATCATTCGCCCATCCCTGGTCAATATTCTCCTAAAACTTTGGGGCTTGGTTAGGAGTCTGAAAATCAGAGCAATGTTATTTAAAAAATAAGCAAAACTATACATTGTTACAAAAACACTCCCAGATGGGCTATATAAATGGATCATCTACAAAACATTTATGCAAAGAAAAATCTAGTGTATAATGTCCCTTTAATGGCACTGAAAAGGTGCACAGTTTATAAACACTGACTGCCACATTCTTACTAGTAAGACTCCACGGGTTGACCACGGTTTATGCAGAGTATCTTTATGGGAAAAGCAGCCCACCATTGCCCAAATCTGAGAAACCAAATGGGCTGTACTTGCATTTTAGCTAATCAGTACTGACTCATAAATAACTCCACTGGAGTGAGCACAATGTTATCTATATGGCGCAGCTGTCTAGCTGTGGAAAACTGTCAAAATACACTGAGATAAGAGGCAACCATCAAGGGCTTAGATTTTAGCATATGAGTCTACCTAGGCTTAGCTTTTGTAGAATATTGGGAAATGTTGATTTACAAATGTTAATAGTGCAATATCAAAAGTTAAACATTTCAAATTAGATAAAAAAGGATGTTTTGGTAACATTTGTCTGCCAGTTTTTCTAAACCTAGGGAATTTTTATTTTAAAAGTATTGAAAAGAGTATTCTTCATTTACAGTCACCAGAACCTGCTCAAAGGGACAGGGAAACCATTTATTTCTTTCATGATTTGGATAGATAATACAATGTTAAATATTTGTCCAGTTTACTTATATTATTAAATTTGCTTTGATCTCTTGCTGTTCATTATTGAAGGAGCAGCAATGTATTACTGGGAGCTAGCTGAACACATTGAGTGAGCCAATAGCAATAGGAATATATTTGCAGCCACCAATCACCAGCTAGCTCCCAGTAGTTCATTGTTGCTCTTGAGAATACTTAGGTATACTTTTCAACAAAGAATATCAAAAGAACAAAGCAAATTAGATATTCGATTCAAATTGGAAAGTTGTTTAAAATGACATGCTTTATCTGAATCATGATAGTTTTATTTTGACTTTAGTGTCCCTTTAAAGGCCGTTTTGTAATGATATTTGAACTAGAGCACAGGTAAAGTTACTACCTTCTCCCACACAAGGTTATCCTGAAAACAAGGCTTTTTACTAGGTCCCAAAGACTGGAATTGAAGAACAACTGTTTTTGTACTTAAAAAGGGACATAAAATGCAATTTTTTTTATTTCTTGATCAGCTAGAGCATGTCATTTTAAAGAAATTTCTATTGCACACAAGCGCTCTTGTGTAACCTCGCCCCCTGCCCACGCACAGCCAATCAAGTGCGGGCAGAAGCTGTTAATCTCCCCGGTCGGACGAGACCGGAAAGATTGAAATTCTCCACCGAAGAGCTTGAGAAGAGTGTAGGGAAGCAGCGGTCTAATGACCGCTACTTGATACATTGTGACTGTAGGTTCTTTCGTGAGAACCGACAGTTATAGGGAGGAGAAGGGATTGATAAATCAAGCCCATATTGTCATTTTATTTTCATTCTCTTGGTTTCTTTTGTTGGCAGCATTTTTGCAAGAATGTTCTCCATTAGCAAGAGCACTAGATGCAGCACTATCGCCTGCCGTGTAATGATCGAAACCTTACTAGGTATCTCTTCAACACAGAATACCATGGGAACTAAGCAAATTTCATAATAACAGCAAACTGGAAACTTTTTTTAAATTGTACGCTCTATCTGAATCACAAAATAGATATATTTTCTAAAATAATAAAATTAAATATTTTGATGTATTTTCTATAGAAGCATACTTTTCTTTTTTAAACTTTCACATTATCCTTACAACATTATACACTAGATTTTTCTTTACTTAAATGTTTTGTAGCTGATACATTTATATAACCCATCTGGTAGTGTTTTTATAAAAATGTATAGTTTTGCTTATTTTTAAATAACATTGCGCTGATTTTCAGACTCTTAACCAAGGCCCAAAGTTTTAGGAGAATACTGATGTATTATTATATTGTACCTACTCCAGCTTGCTCCTGTTTGTGTAAAGGGTCTTTTCATATGCAGAGGAAGGGAGGGGGGAGTATCTGCTTATTTTGCAGTGGGTGTTCCAGTTAACTTTTTTTAACAGTGCTAAACTGGGAGCTTCTAAGTAAGTTTTTATGTTGAAATAATTTTTATTGATTATAATATGATTAAACATAAACAACATCATTCACATTTGCATAATTGTACAGGTGTCTTCTGAAAATTAGCATTCCACATCAACCACATTAAAGTTTTCAAATGAAATTATATCTTGGCATTATGATAGTGTGTGTCCTTAAGCCTATCCAAGAGTCATAACACCTTGTACTCATATTGCATTCAACTGATACCTGACCCTAAAACCCCCTCCCCAACTAATACCCATCCCACCCCCCCCCCCTCCAGGAGGTGCCATCATTTCTGTACTAAAAGCTAATCGCCCTCATATTGTATCGCAGGCTGTACCTATCTCCTACTCCTTCCATACGGGATTCTACCTATGTTAACTCGCAGTATCCACCCGAACCAGATCTTCTCCTGATCTTATCGTCTCAATTACTACCTTATGTCTACCTGTCTCTGATGATGCTCTGACCTCAACATCCAGTAAAACCAGATCTTATTAAATTGCTCTGATTGTCCCTGTGACCAAGCTGCTAATTCTGACATAGTGTATGTCTCCGTAATCTTCCCCACAACCTCTTGCCACGAGGGTACTCAGACTTTCCATACATTCTCATACATGTGCAAAGGATTCTAATGAATTTGTTAATTGTGTTAAATGGTTTCACCCTTTCATGGAGTAACGCTTGTGACATTGTAAGGGACACTCTCTCCTCCAACAGATTGCCTATCAATTCTGAAAGTCTTCCCCATAATGTTTGGACTTCCTGACACTCCCACCACATATGTTTAAATGTGCCCCTTTCCTGACACCCTCTATAGCAATTTCTATTGTGTGTCACAGAATAGTGGGTTGTCCTTACCGGCGTCAAGTACCACCTGTACATTACTTTTATACAATTTTCTCTCATGTCTGCACTTATCAGACCTTTGTAGGAGTTCAACGTCAGCTCATTCCAGTCATCTGTCTCCCAGGTTTCTAATGTGTCTCTTTCCCATCTCTCAGTAACTTCTAATTTGGGTTCGTGTTTACCTTTCTGAATTAAGACATAGAGTCGAGATATCAGCTTTTTCCCTCTAGTAGCCGTCATTACCATTTTCTCAAGTTCTGTAGGGTGTTGGCCCTGTTTGTGCAACAGATATGTTATTATTGCTGACATAACCTGTAAATAAATAAACCAATGCAACTGTTCCGGTTCTATTTGGTCTCTAATGTGATTGAACGTGAGCATTTTGGAGCCCGGCAAAAAGTCAGCCACCCTGTATAACCCCTTATTAGCCCATTTATCTACTGATTTTCTTATATTTTTTGGCAACAGGAACCTAACAGGGCTCACCAGTGATACTGGTCCACATAGACTCAATCCTTTCGCGGTCTTATTCTACAACCGGATTGCCTCCATTGTTATCGGCGACCTATATTCCTCTGGTTTCGCTAGTACCTCTGAATCCCAAATAATGTCTGCTGCCCTCAAACTACCTGCTATCTCTGATTCTATTTGTGTCCACACCAATCCACTATATAGTTTACTTAGGGTTACCGTCTGTGCCAGCCTTGCAGCCTCATAATATTCAACTAAGTTTGGGACTCCCACCCCCCCCCTGCTTGCCTGTGCAATTTTAGCAATTGTGACGCTATTCTTGGTCTCCCTGCACCCCTCAAAAATTTCAAAAGATCCGTTTGCAATGCCTCCAGCTCTGGTAAGGGGATATTGATCAGTATAGCCCTGAACAGGTACATTAATTTATGTAGGACATTCATTTTGATAGACATTAATCTCCCGTACCATGAAAAGTTACTTTTCTCCATTTTCTTAGGTCATTTCTGATAGCTTTATAAACCGGGATGTAATTTAAGTTATACAAATCTGATAATTTTCCGCCTATCTTAATTCCTAGATAAGTGATAGAGCTCTTTGCCTAGTTGAATTCAAAATTCAACTCGATCGTTTTTTTAGTATGGGGAGGTAAATTAATTGCCAGCGCTTCACATTTATCGGAATTTATCTTGTACCCTGAGATCTCTGCATAGTCATGTAAAGTTTGATAAAGGTGTGGTAGCTAGCTCAATGGCCTAGTGATTGTCAACAGAACGTCGTCGGCAAACAACATAGCTTTATACTCAGAAGACCCAATCTGTACCTAAGTAAGTTTTTAAATGGTTTTATACTGGATTTTTAGATCAGTATCTGTGCATATTATTCTTTACAGTAGTGTCTATTACATGCAGATACATGAAAAATTGGTGTATACTGACCCTTTAAGATTGGACTGGGGGCATCCCTAGTAACGTAGGCAGTCCCCCATGATCCGATCCTAGCCTTGAAATCACATGATCGTGTGATTTAATTTTTGTAGCAAGGGTTTACATCGGAAATTTGGTCCGATGTTAAACACTTGTGCCGGGCATAAAAGGGTTAATAAAAAAACATTATTTTTGCAATTGCATCTATGTTCAGTATTATAACTATGTTCAGTATTACAAAGATCATAGCCTGAGGAAACAGCCAGTTGTAGGCTGAGAAACATGTTGCTTTTAAAATAAAAATATTCTTTTTAACTAATACACTTGATGCTGGATTTATCTGGGAATCCATCTATACTCCTGCACCAGTTTTGGGAGCTATCTAATGTGCTGAAACCTTTGAAACAGTCAGCTGGGCGGCTGAGAAGTCCCAGTCTGTGTATATTGCACCTGGGGGTGCTTTGCTACATGTAAGTGTGCATATTCCCTGGATACACATATATTTGTACAAACTGTACTGGGCTATGTTGGCTCTATAGCCTCCCCTTTAGGAACCAGGAGGACCTCACTGGTGAAGAAGTACTACAGAATTATCTCTGCGTCTGTTCAGTTTGCTGGGCAACTGTGAGGTTCCAGTCTGCTTCCTTGCACTTTTTGGTGCTATTCGTTTGTGAGTATTAGTCTTACATATTTCACTTGTCCCTTGGCATTGTGGTATTAGGCCATTGGGCGCCTCTGTGTGTTTTTTTTTTCCCGACCATCTGTTATCATCAGGATTTTGACCCCCTACTGTAATGTTATTAACATGTCATGTGATGTGTTTGTCAATTTACATACAGAATGTTGATTGGCTGTTGGAGTTTCTACCATATATGGTAACAAGTTCAGTTAGGATAATTAACAGTTAGTGACTAGATGCAGATCTGTGTTCTCTGGTAAGACACTAATTTGAGTGACTACACAAGAACAATACATGGTGTCAGAAGCTGGTTTCTTTCTGCAAAATGGATTTATCAGGTGTGCCTAAGCCACAGATGTATTGGGACTCAAGCAATTTACCAGATGCATGGAGGAGATTTCGCCAGCATGTACAGCTCATATTTTCTGGCCCTCTATGTGGCAAGCCTGAGGAAACCTTGTGCAGCTACTTGCATCTCTGGGTAGGTGAAAAAGGGAGAGATTTTTATAATACTTGGACATTAACATTTGAGGAGTCTAAAAAGTTGAAGTCTTATTATGACAAATTTGAGCAATATGTTATGCCCAAAGCTAATCCAAGATACAAGTTTCATGAAAAAATGCAGGGGGGGCATGAGGCATTTGAACATTTTGTAACAGAACTTAAATTGCTTGTAAAAGACTGTGGATATGTTAAAAGTGATGAGATGGTACAAGACCGCATTGTTTTTGCCACTAATTCTCCAAAAGTCAGAGAGAAATTACTTAATCAGGGTGCTGATCTGACACTTGAAAAAGCCATTGATATAGCGCAGTCACATAAAATTGCACAAGAGCAGCTTAAGACAATAAACTCACGTGCAATTGCAACCCAGAGCCAGTCAGCTCATGCAGTGTTTAGTAAAAAAACAGCATCAGCCCAGCAAAAGCATTGGACAATTGTGAAAGGAAGTGACAGGAGCATCACTAAAGACAGGCTATGCAGTCGTTATGCTCTTCAACACAGCCAGGAAGACACGTGCCCTGCAAAAGGACGTCAGTGCAAAATATGCAATACATTTAATCACTTTGCAAAGGCATGTAAGTCAAGGCTGCCAGATACACGTAAAACTGTACATACAGTTCAAAACACAAATATTGAAGAGCTGGATGAACTGTTGATTGATGCAGTTAACAAAGAGCACAAGGAATGTGAACAGGCTTTCGCAGAAATTGAGTTAGGTGCACAAGCAGATAAAGTCAAATTTAAATTAGATACTGGTGCTCAGGTAAATATAATTCCTACCAACAGATTTAAAAATCTCTTCAGCACTCTAGCACTGAAGCCCACATCACGCCGTCTTACAGGCTAAGGAGGTGAGCCGCTTGATGTTTAAGGGACCTGTCAGTTAAAATGTAAATACAAAGACACGAAAGCTGTGCTTGAATTCTACATTGTCAACACACACGCCCCACCTATACTTGGTTTGAGAGCATGTCTAGACATGGGGTTAATTAAGCTTGTCTTCTCAGTGTGCGCAGATGTAGATAAACCCTGTGCTATAATACAGGCATTTTCTGATGTTTTTCAAGGCATTGAACAGTTTCCAGGTGAATGCACTATACACCTACACCCCACAGCAGTCCCTGTTGTATACCCACCCAGGACAATTCCATTCATGCTGCGTAGTTGCCTCAAGGAGGAGCTAGACAATATGGAAAAATCAGGGATTATTGTGAAAGTGCTTGAACCCACTGACTGGGTCAATGCCCTGGTAGTTGTGGAAAAAACCCGCACTGGAAAACATCTGGATACTGGGCGATCAAACTCTCAAAAGAATCATCCAAGCTAACAACATTTAATACAGTGGCCGGAAGATACAGATTCCTCCGCTTACCCTTTGGTCTGATTTCAGCTCAAGACGAATTTCATAGAACGATTGATGAGACTTATGAAGTGCTTGAGGGGGTAACAGCCATTGTTGACGACATACTCGTGTTTGGAAAAACAAAAGAGGAACATGATGCAAACTTGCATGCCGTACTCAAGAGAACCCATGAAAAAGGAGTACGCCTTAACCCAGAGAAAAGTGTGATATGTGTCTCAGAGGTCAGTTATTTTGGGCACAAGCTAACACGTGAAGGCATCAAACCTGATCCAGAGAAGATCAATGCCTATGCGTCCTCCCAAGAACAAGTCAGAGCTGGAGACCATCCTAGGTATGGTTAATTATCTGTCCAAGTTCGCACCAAACTTATCTGAGATTAATGCGCCATTGAGGCAACTTCTGAAACAGACAAATGAGTTTGTATGGGACGAAACTCACGAAAAAGCATTTGATAAAAGGAAAGAGCTGATTACAAAGGAACCTGGTCCCATTCTATGTTACTAAGATCCTAGCAAAGAGCTCTGCCTGCAGGTTGATGCGTCAAAGAGTGGCCTAGGTGCTGTATTGCTCCAAGAAGGTAAGTCAATTGCCTATGCTTCTAAATCTCTCACACCAACAGAAGAAAACTATGCTCAAATTGAGGAGGAGTTATATGCTGTGGTGTTTGGATGCAAATATTTTCACACGTATGTCTATGGCAGAAAGATTGTTGTTGAATCTGACCATAAACCTTTAATACCCATAATGAAGAAACTCCTTGCAGCTGCACCACCACGCCTTCGGAGAATGATCTTGCAACTACAGAGGTATGACATTGAAATAGTACATCGTTCAGGAAAAGATATTCCAATAGCCGACACCCTGTCCAGGAAATCAATACCATACAGACTCGAATCACTGAATGAATGGATGCACAGATTCACACAGTCATAACCAATCTCCCTATTAGTGACAGGAAACTGACTGACATTCGAACAGCTACAGAACAGGATCCTCAGCTCATTATGCTGAAAAACATAATCAAATCTGGGTGGCCTAACATAAGGAAAATATATCCTTCCAGCCTTCCAGAGATTAAATTTCATAGATTGAAGGGATCCTATTCAAAGGCGAGAAAATCATTGTCCCAGGTGTGCTGAGGCCAAATATGCTAAAGCATATACAGAGAGTGCAGAATTATTAGGCAAATGAGTATTTTGACCACATCATCTTCTTTATGCATGTTGTCTTACTCCAAGCTGTATAGGCTCGAAAGCCTACTACCAATTAAGCATATTAGGTGATGTGCATCTCTGTAATGAGAACGGGTGTGGTCTAATGACGTCAACACCCTATATCAGGTGTGCATAATTATTAGGCAACTTCCTTTCCTTTGGCAAAATGTGTCAAAAGAAGGACTTGACAGGCTCAGAAAAGTAAAAAATAGTGAGATATCTTGCAGAGGGATGCAGCACTCTTAAAATTGCAAAGCTTCTGAAGCGTGATCATCGAACAATCAAGCGTTTCATTCAAAATAGTCAACAGGGTCGCAAGAAGCGTGTGGAAAAACCAAGGCGCAAAATAACTGCCCATGAACTGAGAAAAGTCAAGCGTGCAGCTGCCAAGATGCCACTTGCCACCAGTTTGGCCATATTTCAGAGCTGCAACATCACTGGAGTGCCCAAAAGCACAAGGTGTGCAATACTCAGAGACATGGCCAAGGTAAGAAAGGCTGAAAGACGACCACCACTGAACAACACACACAAGCTGAAACGTCAAGACTGGGCCAATAAATATCTCAAGACTGATTTTTCTAAGGTTTTATGGACTGATGAAATGAGAGTGAGTCTTGATGGGCCAGATGGATGGGCCCGTGGCTGGATTGGTAAAGGGCAGAGAGCTCCAGTCCAACTGAGACGCCAGCAAGGTGGAGGTGGAGTACTGGTTTGGGCTGGTATCATCAAAGATGAGCTTGTGGGGCCTTTTCGGGTTGAGGATGGAGTCAAGCTCAACTCCCAGTCCTACTGCCAGTTTCTGGAAGACACCTTCTTCAAGCAGTGGTACAGGAAGAAGTCTGCATCCTTCAAGAAAAACATGATTTTCATGCAGGACAATGCTCCATCACACGCGTCCAAGTACTCCACAGCGTGGCTGGCAAGAAAGGGTATAAAAAAAGAAAATCTAATGACATGGCCTCCTTGCTCACATGATCTGAACATCATTGAGAACCTGTGGTCCATCATCAAATGTAAGATTTACAAGGAGCGAAAACAGTACACCTCTCTGAACAGTGTCTGGGAGGCTGTGGTTACTGCTGCACGCAATGTTGATGGTGAACAGATCAAAACACTGACAGAATCCATGGATGGCAGGCTTTTGACTGTCCTTGCAAAGAAAGGTGGCTATATTGGTCACTGATTTGTTTTTGTTTTGTTTTTGAATGTCAGAAATGTATATTTGTGAATGTTGAGATGTTATATTGGTTTCACTGGTAAAAATAAATAATTGAAATGGGTATATATTTGTTTTTTGTTAAGTTGCCTAATAATTATGCACAGTAATAGTCACCTGCACACACAGATATCCCCCTAAAATAGCTATAACTAAAAACAAACTAAAAACTACTTCCAAAACTATTCAGCTTTGATATTAATGAGTTTTTTGGGTTCATTGAGAACATGGTTGTTGTTCAATAATAAAATTAATCCTCAAAAATACAACTTGCCTAATAATTCTGCACTCCCTGTACACACTGGGCATATGGGAATTGAGAGGAGTAAGCAAAGAGCCAGAGACATATTATTTTGGCCAGGAATGAACAAACAAATTGAGGATATGGTCGAAAAATGCCCTACCTGCCTAGAACGCCGAAAGTCTAACCCTAAAGAGCCCATGATCTCTCATCAGATTCCAGAGCGTCCATGGCAAATCATTGCAACAGATCTTTTTATGTGGAATGGTCAGGACTACTTAATCGCTGTTGATTACTACAGCAGATTTTTTGAATTGTAAAGACTCCACTCAACCACATCAGCGACCATAATCTGCAAGCTAAAGGCTATATTTGCAAGACATGGTATATCTGAATTGGTAATTTCAGATAATGGTCCGCAATATAAATCAGGTGACTTTGAAAACTTTACAGTCCATTGGGACTTTGCACATGTAACGTCCAGTCCCCACCATCCACAAAGCAATGGTCTTGCAGAAAAGACAGTGCAAACAGCAAAGACCATAATAAACAAAGCAAAAGCTGAAGGAAAGGACCCATACCTTAGCCTGCTGGAACACAGGAATACCCCTGTGGATTGATTCAAGTCTCCCTCCCAATTGCTCATGAGTAGACGTCTACGTTCTATCCTGCCTACAACTGGTGAGCAACTGCAGCCTCAGGTAGTTGATCAAAAATGTGTGCGTGCCACAAGAGAACATAAACAAGCTAAACAAAGACATTACTATAATCGCACTGCACAGCCTTTGTCCACATTGACACAAGAAAATACTATTCGTTTTCAGCAAGCCAGTGGTCAATGGGTGCCTGCCACTATTCTGCAGCCTGCAGACACACAAAGATCTTACCACATCCGCACCAGCGATGATCAAGTTCTCCGTCGCAACCGACGACACCTGATGGGAACTAAAGAACCGCAGTTAGAAGCACATGAGCCAACCCTTGTGATCCCAAGCACAACCACAAATACACCTGCAATCCCAGAACAACTGAAAGAAAACACTGACAACGCTGAAACATGCACAGCAAGTTTTCAATTCACACGTTCTGGTTGTATGGTAAAACCTAGAAACATTCTGGACCTATAATATAAAATATAAATGTGATATTTTAAAATTTCATAAAAAGGGAGATGTAATGTTATTAACATGTCATGTGATGTGTTTGTCAATTTGCATACAGAATGTTGATTGGCTGTTGGTGTTTCTACCATATATGGTAACAAGTTCAGTTAGGATAATAAACAGTTAGTGACTAGATGCAGATCTGTGTTCTCTGAGTTATTCCTTGGTAAGACATTAATTTGAGTGACTACACAAGAACGATACACCTACGACAGAGAGCTGACCTTTGCAATTATCTGGAGCTATTGTGATTTACATGATATTATTTAGTTATTGGACATTTATTGTGTTTCTAGTCACAAGGTTATATTTTATTTTTCCCTCTGGTATTCTGCTGTTTATTTTTTGAGTGTTGTATACATTATTATTGTTCTTATTACATTGTGTTACATTTGTTTTGATTGAGAGCGCCCCCTTGAGGATTGGTGTGCTTCCACACACCATATCTATATATGCAGTATTACAACTTTACAGCCAAAAAAATATTTCATAAGAGGTTTAATAACAGTTGAAATCATCACATTTCATAATGCATTAACTACTAGTTCGACAATTTTGTGATATAATTTATCTTTTGTTTTGAAACCACTCTGTGTTGTGACTGACAGTACTTAATGCCATACAAAGCTTGAAGTGTTCTGTTCCATTTAAGAGCAAGGTTGATTAAGGTAATCCTTAGAACTTCAGTTACTGTGAGAGCAGCATTCACTAGAAATGGTTCTGTTATTAATCAATTTAATGGCAAATAAAAACAACACATGTTAATGCCAGAATTTTAATTTCCAATTAAATGTTACAAATCATGGAAATTTTAAAAATTAAATTCCCTACCAAAGAATATATTATATTAGTATAGTATTGATGTTTGTTCGGGTGGGGAAATTCATTTTGGAATTTCCATTTTTTTAAACTTTGATTTAGGAACTTAAATGTATTTTTTGTCATTGACTTTCTTTTTTTTTTTAATTGTAAAAACTGGTTATGTGTATATGAGAGGTTTGTGCGTTTTGTATGTGTCTAGTGTTGGTTTATGTATGTATTTATCTAATGTGTACAGTATATCTGTTTAATGTATGTACTGTGTGCAGTGTGGGTGTACAGTATGTGGCCTAGATTTAGAGTTTTGTCGGTAACAACCCGCGTAGCTAACGCCGGCTTTTTTCTGGCCGCACCATAAAAATAACTCTGGTATTGAGAGTCCACAAAAGGCTGCGTTTGGCTCCAAAAAAGGAGCGTAGAGCATTTTTAACGCAGCTTCAACTCTCGATACCAGAGTTGCTTACGCAAGCGGCCAGCCTCAAAAACGTGCTCGTGCACGATTCCCCCATAGGAAACAATGGGGCTGTTTGAGCTGAAAAAAAAACACCTGCAAAAAAAGCCGCGTTCAGCTCCTAACGCAGCCCCATTGTTTGCTATGGGGAAACACTTCCTACGTCTGCACCTAACACCCTAACATGTACCCCGAGTCTAAACAAACCTAGCCTTACACTTATTAACCCCTAATCTGCTGCCCCCGCTATTGCTGACCCCTGCATATTATTTTTTACCCCTAATCTGCCGCTCCGTAAACCGCCGCTACTTACATTATCCTTATGTACCCCTAATCTGCTGCCCCTAACACCGCCGACCCCTATATTATATTTATTAACCCCTAATCTGCCCCCCTCAACGTCGCCTCCACCTGCCTACACTTATTAACCCCTAAACTGCCGAGTGGACCTGAGCACTACTATAATAAAGTTATTAACCCCTAATCCGCATCACTAACCCTATAATAAATAGTATTAACCCCTAATCTGCCCTCCCTAACATCGCCGACACCTAACTTCAAACATTAACCCCTAATCTGCCGACCGGAGCTCACCGCTACTATAATAAATGTATAAACCCCTTAAGCTAAGTCTAACCCTAACACTAACACCCCCCTAAGTTAAATATAATTTTAATCTAATGAAATTAATTAACTCTTATTAAATAAATTATTCCTATTTAAAGCTAAATACTTACCTGTAAAATAAATCCTAATATAGCTACAATATAAATTATAATTACATTGTAGCTATTTTAGGATTAATATTTATTTTACAGGCAACTTTGTAATTATTTTAACCAGGTACAATAGCTATTAAATAGTTAAGAACTATTTAATAGTTACCTAGTTAAAATAATAACAAAATTACCTGTAAAATAAATCCTAACCTAAATTACAATTAAACCTAACACTACACTATCAATAAATTAATTAAATAAAATACCTATAATTATCTACAATTAAACCTACCACTACACTATCAATAAATAAATTAAATACAATACCTACAAATAACTACAATGAAATAAACTATCTAAAGTACAAAAAATAAAAAAGAACTAAGTTACAAAAAATAAAAAAATATTTACAAACATAAGAAAAATATTACAACAATTTTAAACTAATTACACCTACTCTAAGCCCCCTAATAAAATAACAAAGACCCCCAAAATAACAAAATGCCCTACCCTATTCTAAATTACTACATTTCAAAGCTCTTTTACCTTACCAGCCCTGAACAGGGCCCTTTGCGGGGCATGCCCCAAGAAATTCAGCTCTTTTGCCTGTAAAAAAAACCATACAATACCCCCCCCCAACGTTACAACCCACCACCCACATACCCCTAATCTAACCCAAACCCCCCTTAAATAAACCTAACACTAAGCCCCTGAAGATCTTCATACCTTGTCTTCACCCTACCAGGTTCACCGATCCGTCCTGAAGAGCTCCTCCGATGTCCTGATCCAAGCCCAAGCGGGGGGCTGAAGAGGTCCATGATCCGGCTGAAGTCTTCATCCAAGCGGGAGCTGAAGAGGTCCATGATCCGGATGAAGTCTTCATCCAAGCGGGAGCTGAAGAGGTCCATGATCCGGATGAAGTCTTCTATCAACGGCATCTTCAATCTTCTTTCTTCCGGATCCATCTTGCAGACCTCCGACGCGGAACATCCTCTTCTCCCGACGCCTACTAGCCGAATGACGGTTCCTTTAAGGGACGTCATCCAAGATGGCGTCCCTCGAATTCCGATTGGCTGATAGGATTCTATCAGCCAATCGGAATTAAGGTAGGAATTTTCTGATTGGCTGATGGAATCAGCCAATCAGAATCAAGTTCAATCCGATTGGCTGATTCGATCAGCCAATCAGATTGAGCTTGCATTCTATTGGCTGTTCCGATCAGCCAATAGAATGCAAGCTCAATCTGATTGGCTGATTGGATCAGCCAATCGGATTGATCTTGATTCTGATTGGCTGATTCCATCAGTCAATCAGAATATTCCTACCTTAATTCCGATTGGCTGATAGAATCCTATCAGCCAATCGGAATTCGAGGGACGCCATCTTGGATGACGTCCCTTAAAGGAACCGTCATTCGGCTAGTAGGCGTCGGGAGAAGAGGATGTTCCACGTCGGATCATGGACCTCTTCAGCCCCCCGCTTGGGCTTGGATCAGGACATCGGAGGAGCTCTTCAGGACGGATCGGTGAACCTGGTAGGGTGAAGACAAGGTAGGAAGATCTTCAGGGGCTTAGTGTTAGGTTTATTTAAGGGGGGTTTGGGTTAGATTAGGGGTATGTGGGTTGTAATGTTGGGGGGGGTATTGTATGTTTTTTTTTACAGGCAAAAGAGCTGAATTTCTTGGGGCATGCCCCGCAAAGGGCCCTGTTCAGGTAAAAGAGCTTTGAAATGTAGTAATTTAGAATAGGGTAGGGCATTTTGTTATTTTGGGGGTCTTTGTTATTTTATTAGGGGGCTTAGAGTAGGTGTAATTAGTTTAAAATTGTTGTAATATTTTTCTTATGTTTGAAAAATATTTTTTTATTTTTTGTAACTTAGTTCTTTTTTATTTTTTGTACTTTAGATAGTTTATTTCATTGTAGTTATTTGTAGGTATTGTATTTAATTTATTTATTGATAGTGTAGTGTTAGGTTTAATTGTAACAGGTTAGGATTTATTTTACAGGTAAATTTGTAATTATTTTAACTATTTTAGCTATTAAATAGTTCTTAACTATTAAATAGCTATTGTACCTGGTTAAAATAATTACAAAGTTGCCTGTAAAATAAATATTAATCCTAAAATAGCTACAATGTAGGGTTTATTTTACAGGTAAGTATTTATCTTTAAATAGGAATAATTTATTTAATAAGAGTTAATTAATTTTGTTAGATTAAAATTATATTTAATTTAGGGGGGTGTTAGTTTTAGGGTTAGACTTAGCTTTAGGGGTTAATACATTTATTAGAATAGCGGTGAGCTCCGGTCGGCAGATTAGGGGTTAATAATTGAAGTTAGGTGTCGGCGATGTTAGGGAGGGCAGATTAGGGGTTAATACTATTTATTATAGGGTTAGTGAGGCGGATTAGGGGTTAATAACTTTATTATAGTAGCGGTGCGGTCCGCTCGGCAGATTAGGGGTTAATAAGTGTAGGCAGGTGGAGGCGACGTTGTGGGGGGCAGATTAGGGGTTAATAAATATAATACAGGGGCCGGCGGTGTTAGGGGCAGCAGATTAGGGGTACATAAGTATAACGTAGGTGGCGGTCGGCAGATTAGGGGTTAAAAAAATGTAATCGAGTGGCGGCGATGTGGGGGGGCCTCAGTTTAGGGGTACATAGGTAGTTTATGGGTGTTAGTGTACTTTAGAGTACAGTAGTTAAGAGCTTTATGAACCGGCGTTAACTACTGACTTTTTTCCTGTGGCTGGAGTTTTGTCGTTAGATGTCTAACGCTCACTTCAGACACGACTCTAAATACCGGAGTTAGAAAGATCCCATTGAAAAGATAGGATACGCAATTGACGTAAGGGGATCTGCGGTATGGAAAAGTCGCGGCTGAAAAGTGAGCGTTAGACCCTATTTTGAGTGACTCCAAATACCGGAGTTAGCCTAAAACCAGCGTTAGGAGCCTCTAACGCTGGTTTTCACGGCTAACGCCAAACTCCAAATCTAGGCCTGAGTGTCTAGCATACGCTGTCAGCATTTAACATTGCACAAGCAGTTCTGGTGAACTGCTTGTGCAATGCCGCTCCCTGCAGATTCAAGGCCAATTGGCCGCTAGCAGGTGGTGTCAATCAACCCGATCGTATAGTATCAGACGGATTGATGTCCGCAGCCTCAGAGGCAGCTGACCAGTTAAAGAGAAACAGTCTTAAGACCGCTACTTCATAACTGCTATTTCCGGCGAGCCTGAAGACTCGCCAGGAAACAGGGGTATCAGGGGCCATTTGTCCCTTGATAAATCGGCCCCATGGTGTTTACTCTGTGTTTCTGTGTGTGTGTGTGATGGGTGTGGTATGACTTCCACAAAAACAAATCCTGTTTGTCTGTGTCTGTAAATGTAGTTTTATAATTTGAATGTTTGTATACATAGTATAAATAGTACAACAATATAATCAGAAGGGTAATATTTGTTGTTTTAAATAAATATAGATTATTATTTGCATTTTAGAACACAACAAGCCAAATACTTAGGCAGAGAAGATTGTGACTTTTAGGCAGTGAAAAATAGTATTTCATGTTGTGAATTTACATAACTTAATATCTTATATAGATATAACTTCTACTCGATTTTTTATTTCATGTTAATATAACAGATAAAGATAACGTCTGTGAAACTTCTGTGTGTATATAAATATATATATATATAAAATACAAACTGTCATTTGTTTTAACTTACTATTTTCTTAAAGGGACAGTCAACACCAGAATTTTTTTTGTTTTAAAAGATGGAGAATCCCTTAATTGCCAGTTCCCCAGTTTTGCATAACCAACACAGTTATAATTATATACATTTTACCTCTGTAATTACCTTGTATCTAAGCCTCAGCAGACTGCCCCCTTATTTCATTTCTTTTGACAACCTTGCATTTTAGCCAACCGGAGCTGCCTCCATGGTAAATCCACGAGCATGAGCTCAATGTTATCTATATGAAACACATGAACTAATGTCCTCTAGTGGTGAAAAAACTATCAAAATACATTTAGATTAGAGGCGGCCTTCAAGGTCTAAGAAATTAGCATATGAACCTCCTAGGTTTAGATTTCAATTAAGAATACCAAGAGAACAAAGCAAAATTGGTGATAAAAGTAAATTGGAAAGTTGTTTAAAATGACATGCCCTATCTGAATCATGAAAGGTTTTTTGGACTTTACTGTCCCTTTAAGTCTGTTTGTGGATATTATACTGTGTATGCTGCAGAGATGTGATTATTTTCTGCATTTTGGACCTCAAAAGCATATGCAGCTGGGAAATGGGAAGCAGATATACAGACTACCAGACTTTCAGATGACATGGTCCACAAAAAATATCTGCAAACTGGATCAGGATGATTTCAGTCTGCCACATAAAAGGTGCCGAGAAGTTAAGGATCTTCTTAACTTCCGTTTCTGGTGAATCAGAAATGATGGGACGTTGATGCAGCACCCGCTGCTTGTTAAATAACCCCTAAGTCTACCATAACTCAGGGAATGACCAAAGCATTAATACACAGTGGCGGAATTGAAGCCTCTCCTTGAATCATGCAGCACTTACCTCATTTGATTGAGGTAAAAATTTGTAAGTAGAAACCCCAAAAGGCTATTTTTATAGATTTTCCACTGCATATGGGTATGATTTTAAAATTAGTGGGGAACCATTTGAAGACTCCGATACTGCATTAATTTGGACTTTTTAAATATATATTTGTGAATTCTCTATGAATATATTTTTGGCTTGTTACACATTTGCATACCACTTGAAAGCACCTTCTTTGCGCTTGTTTCATTTGTTTTATTATTTGTATTGTTTGTGGTTTTAGGCCTATTAACACATACTCTTTAAAGATACAGGCAGCTATCTTTGGTTTGCTCTTGTAGAACGGACTGACGATATAACTCACTGTTTAGCGCTGGTTGATAACTCTTCTTTTTCTTTATATATATGTTAGACATGTGCGTGTTGTTTCATTCTGAATCGAAATTCGGACAAATTCGCCAAATTCGGAGATACAAATCTCCGAATTACCCTAGCAACTAAACTAATCTGAATGCATTTGTAACGAATAAATCCAAATTAGTTTGGATTTATTTGTTACATTCGAATGGCCATGGACTAATCACAATTCAGTATAAAAATTAAATGTAGTGAGATTTAGTGAGATAGAACAGTGAAATAATTCAGTTTGAGTAACTTGGAACCATCTGGATCAAAATAACACATACCGAACTTCCGAATTTACGAATCTAATCTGAAACGAATACATCCGAATTTATTCGAATCCAAAATGAATACATTCGAATGTATCCAAATTCGTATCAATCCGAAACGAAATTAGAAAAAATTAAAATCGGTCTGAAACTAACCGAAATTAATTTTTCCGCTGTGCACGTCTAATATATATACATATATATATATATATATATATATATATATATATATATATATATATATATATATATATATATATATATATATATATAAAAGGTAAATAACTCATGTGTATCAAAATATTTTGTAAGTGAGTAAACGTTTTCAAGGTGTAACCCCGTCTTCAGACTCCTGTGAAAAAAACAAGGTGAAAAGGAGTCTAAAGACGGGGGTTACACCCTGAAAACGTTTACTCACTTATAAAATATTTTGATACACGGCGAGTGCATCCTTTACTATTGGTATATATTCTGGATGGCACCCCGCATTCCCACGATTGGAACAGAGAGTGCTGATACATTGGTACCATGCGCACTTTATTTAAAGAATATGGTCTGTACTTAGGGGTTCAAAATGGTTTACTGTATAATATTTTATCTCTTTTAAATCCCAAAATGAGAGGTCAATTTAATCTTATGTCCTCACAGTAGTTGTTTTCTTGATGAAATTATAAGGGTATTAGTAATAAATATTTGTGGAACTTGATCATTATACCATAATCCTTAGTGCTGGGGTTAGGTAATTTAGATCTGTAGTCCATTTATGGTACACATAATTTTTTTATTTCATAGTCAAAGTGGTTGATAAAATCTCGATTTAAAAAAAGCTACAAAATTTTAAAAAACAATTCCTCCTTAATGTAGACCTCTATATTGGAAACCTCTAACTAGTGTAATAAGTATGAGGTACCAACAACAGTCTTTCCTATCTTTCTAGTGCTATAGAAAATCATCTAAAATACTCAATGTTACTTGTAAAAAAAATAAGGTGTCCAAAGTATGGGGGTATGGAGATGGTCCGGTCACTGGAAACATAACACTATCGTTTATTAGTCATGGATTAAAATATATATGTTTTGATACAAGAGAAGGAATGCAGAGCACCTTCTAAAATCAATTAAAGAAAATTTTGAATGTGGAGGTTTATGTAGTAGAAAAGTTCATTAAAAAAAACATTAATAACTAAGCTCAGTTGAAAGTTCATGTTCATTTTTGATGTAGGCAAATAAATTATATCACCTTATCTAAGTGCTTCAGGCTATGGTTGTATACCTCAGAAAGTATCTTAATATTGCAAATTTTCGAATGTATGGCAAAATGTGGCAAAGCAAATATAAAGTGAATATTATATATAAATCTATAACTTATATCTCCAAACCACATAAATAGATCACAATGAAAAGATAAATTAAAATAAGATAAAATAGAATAACATAAAAATATAAAGCTCTTAAAGGGGCAGTCTACACCAGATTTTTTTTTGTTTAATAAAATAGATAATCCCTTTATTACCCATTCCCCAGTTTTAGATAACAAACACTGTTATATTAATATACTTTTTACCTCAGTGATTACCTTGTATCTAAACCTCTGCAGACTGCCCCCTTATTTAAGTTCTTTTGGCACACTTGCATTTTAACCAATTAGTGCTGACTCCTAGATAACTCCACATGTATGAGCACAATGTGATCTATCTGGCACAAATGAACTAACATCCTCTAGTTGTGAAAAAATGTCAAAATGAAAAGGCTGCCTTCAAGGACTAAGAAATTTGCATATGAGCCTCCTAGGTTTAGCTTTCAACTAAGAATACCAAGAGAACAAAGTAAAATTAATGATAAAAGTACATTGGAAAGTTTTTTTTAAAATGACATGCCCTATCTGAATCATGGAAGTTTATTTTTGACTAGACTGTCACTTTAAGGCAATGTTCACTTTTTGTGTGCTTAAGATACGTTTCACCAAGTATATATCAGCACACTGTAGTAGAATCAAAGTTAATTATAATAAATACTTTGTGTTTCCTGGAGTCCGGAAAGAAACTTCCCGAAGTCTTAGATGGAGTGCTGCTGAAGGCTCGGACAGATCTGTTTCGGTATTACACTATCTTCTGTCTGTTTGTTTTCCCTTGGGCACATGTGGATGGGAGTGTCTCATTGAGAATAAACTTAAGAGGAAGTTCATCATTTTCCTATCAGGACTAAGCTGCCATTTTGTAAGCTCTGTCCACCCTTTCCTGCATTTGCACCCATGCACACACTATAGGGATGGGCAAATTTTTCTAACAATTCAAAATTTAAATGAATTTTGATACATTGGTTCGTTCGAATCGAATTTCAAATGTTTATATAACAATTTAACATTCTATTTTTGAATTTTGGTTTTCAATTTTTTCAATAACATTCAAAAATATTCATTTGAATAATAGAATGTTTAGCTATGTATTTTATCACATTAAATTTTGAAATGCAACATTCAAATTCTAATTTAAAAAAGTATTTCTAGTCTACAACTGTGTTTTGTAAATGTAATCAAATTTGAAATAGTATTTCTAGTCTACAACTGTGTTTTATAAATGTAATATTCAAACTCAAATGTTCATAATAAATTAAATATACACATTCGATTTTCAAATGTGTATATTCCATCTATCATGAACATTTGAATTTGAAAGTGACATTCGAATTTGAAAGTAATATTCAAATTCGAAAGTGACATTCGAAAACTGAAAATAACATTTGATTATAGAATTTTTAAGAAAATTCGTTCTTATCATCATTCAATTAGGTAAATCAAATTTCTACAATAACATTCGTTCTAACATTCAAATTTGAATATAAACACATTTTCCCATCCTTAACACACACACACATACACATATATATATATATATATATATATATTTATTTATTTATATATATATATAAATATAAATATATATAGCAACTTATTAAGCAACTTTCCAATTAACTTTTATCACCAATTTTGCTTTGTTCTATTGGTATTCTTAGTTAAGAGATATACCTAGGAGGTTCATATGCTAATTTCTTAGACCTTGAATGCCACCTCTACATTTGACAGTTTTTCACCACTAGATGACATTAGTTCATGTGTTTTATATAGATAACATTGGCGCTCATGCACATGAATTTACAGAGGAGTAAACAATGATTGGCTAAAATGCACGTCTGTCAAAAGAACTGAAATAAGGGGGCAGTTTGCAGAGGCTTAGATACAAGGTAATCACAGAGGTAAAAAGTGTATTATTATAAGTGTATTGGTTATGCAAAACTAAGGAATGGGTATTTAAGGGATTATCTATCTTTTAAAACAACAACAATTCTGGTGTTGACTGTCCCTTTAACTCCAAAAATACTTCAAATTTACTTCAAATGTCACTTAGTGTACCTATCAATGCTGCTATATTTCAAATAAATTGGTTCACTCAATTCAAAGTTACAAGCATCTAAACAGAGTTTAATATTGAACAGTCTATTAAAATTAAACTACAACTGCACTACTGTGCAGCTATAATACTATCAGTTTGTTCAGGCTATTATATGCTCCTTATACCTGTGGATGAACAAGTTCATTGGGTAAGTGAACTTCATACTCATTCATACATGGGGCCCAAGGAGAATTAGTCCTTACCTACTTATAACCTCTACAATCTAAATGTGGGCATTTATGGTTTAAGTGAAGCCACTAAAAAATCTGACCTTGCTTGGGAGAGTAAGAGGGTATGATAAAGGGTTCCTATTTGATAAAATGAAGGGGCACTTTACAAATTTGGGAGGTGATATGAATTGTAAATAAACATTGAAAAACAACAGTGATTAGTGGTGCTCTGACAAAATGCCGTCGGACATTTGGCAGACAGCATTCTGTCTGACGGACATTTTGCAGATGAACAGAATGCCGAAGCATGTTCTGAGTTTGGTCAAGGGCCAATGCACTCCGGAGTGCTCTGTTCTAATCAGAGCCTCGGGTGCCGCAACCACCTCTGGTAACCTATCCATGGGTCCTATATATGTATACACTGTGAACTCTTGCACATGCTCAGTAGGAGCCTATGACTCAAAAAGTGTGTGTATAACAATATTGAGAACACATTAAAAATGGAAGTAAATTGGAAAGTTGTTCAAAACTGCAGGGAAGGGACAGTCTAGGCCAAAATAAACTTTCATGATTCAGATAGAGCATGTAATTTTAAACAATTTTCCAATTTACTTTTATCACCAATTTTACTTTGTTCTCTTGGTATTCTTAGTTGAAAGCTTAACCTACGAGGTTCATATGCTAATTTCTTAGACCTTGAAGGCCACCTCTTTTCAGAATGCATGTTAGCAGTTTTTCACCACTAGAGGGTGTTAGTTCAAGTGTTTCATATAGATAACACTGTGCTCGTGCACGTGAAGTTATCTGGGAGCAGGCACTGATTGGCTAAACTGCAAGTCTGTCAAAAGAACTGAAATAAAGGGGCAGTTTGCAGAGGCTTAGATACAAGATAATCACAGAGGTTAAAAGTATATTAATATAACTGTGTTGGTTATGCAAAACTGGGGAATGGGTAATAAAGGGATTATCTATCTCTTTAAAACAATAAAAATTCTGGTGTAGACTGTCCCTTTAACTGATCCATGAGAGTTTAATTTTGACTTCAGGGTCCTTTTAATAGAAAATCCAGTTATTGAAGAGTTTTTCAGTAACTTGTTATTTTTTCTAGTACCTAATTCACAGTTGCTAGTTCACAAAATTAACATGTGCAAGCCTGCAGCCGAGAGTTAAAAAGCATCGGTCATCAGATTAACAGGCCTGCTCGTGCCTGATTGGCTGCGAGTGCCATAGCCATAGTGTGCAATAATAAATGTGGGCAGCATAATGCTACCCGCTAGACAATATGGTCTTTGTTAAATCTGGGCCATTGTATTAATCTGCTGTTGTAAGAGAATCAAATTTAAAAATATTCAAATAAATATTTACATAGGACCACCAAAGACCTCATGTCTGTTTCCCACAGCCCCAGACTTTTATGCCAAGCCCTCAACTCAATGAATATTTTTACAGGGCAAGAAAGACACCCAAAATCATGAAACAGGCAGCCACATTCAGTACTTTCCCAGGAAAATTGTGACAGTTGGCAAGTATGTGAGTTTTCTATTAGTTGGAAACTTTTTTAGGGATTAATGAGACTTAGGGGCCAAGTTATCAATATATGTCAGACATGATACGCGTATCAGCTATACACTGTTGGCATTTAACATTGCATAAGCAGTTCTGGTGAACTGCTTGTACAACACCGCCCCCTGCAGATTCGCGACCAATCGCTAGCAGGGGGTGTCAATCAACCCAATCATATGCTTCTTAAGTCCTCTTTCCGGCGAGCCTGAAGGCTCACGCGGAAACAGGGGTATTTGGCCCCATTCGGGCCATGATAAATCAGCCCCTCAGCATGAAGCAGAGGTTGCAAGATTTAACATAATTGAATCTGGCTGTGTTAAAAGTTATATAAAGAAAGAATAAGCAACCTATATATTAGAGATGTGCATTTGACTTTGGATGAATACGAATTCTAATCCACGAACAGCCAAATGTATTATTGAACAAAATGGATGATTAATAAACGATGATTTGACCAAAATTATTTATTTATTTGTACCATTTGGTGAAAAAAAGGTGAAGGGAGGGGGGAAAGAACAATATTTTTGTTTGCTAATCAAACTTCTTTGTTTTATGATGTACAGAAAATTGGGACTATTTGTCCATTGTCCCCTGTCCCCTGTACAATCCTGTCATTCAAGTATTAATAATTGATGTTAAGGACAGCCAGGCAGGCAGTACATGTTGGATTTTAGTAATACAGGCTTATCCAATCAAACCTTAAAGGGACAGTCTAGTTAAAAATTAAACTTTCATGATTCAGATAGGGCATGTAATTTTAAACAACTTTCCAATTTACTTATATAATCAAATTTGCTTTGTTTTCTTGGTATTCTTAGTTGAAAGCTAAACCTAGGTAGGCTCATATGCTAATTTCTTAGCACTTGAATTTTTATATGTTTTCACAACTAGAGAGCGTTAGTTCATGTGTGCCATATAGTTAGCATTGTGCTCACGCCCGTGGAGTTACCTAGGAGTCAGCAACTGATTGACTAAAATGTGTCAAAATAACTGAAATAAGGGGGCAGTCTACAGAGGCTTAGAAACAAGGTAATCACACAGGTAAAAAGTGTATTTATATAACTGTGCTGGTTATGCAAAACTGGGGAATGGGTAATAAACAATAAGACTTCTGGTGGAGACTGTCCCTTTAATCTAGCA
Source organism: Bombina bombina (assembly GCF_027579735.1). Lineage (NCBI taxonomy): Eukaryota > Metazoa > Chordata > Amphibia > Anura > Bombinatoridae > Bombina > Bombina bombina. Next base: position 329,736,386 of record NC_069505.1, on the reverse strand, counting down.
TAGGGAGTTGGAAGGCTTGGAGAAGTTGAGACATTTTCAATCACTTTGACTAGAGCTAATGAACCATACAGTTGTGTGAGTTCTGTGCTTTTATAAGGTAGTCATTGACTCAAATGTAATCAGTTGTATGTTCACTTAGTATTAAAATATAGGATTTTTACTTGTTATGTTAGAGTTTTTATAAATTACTTGAATATATTTGCTGTTAACATTGGAAGTAACAGCAACGAATTGCACTTGGTTTGTATTTTTGAAAGGTTTCAATAAAAATGTAATTGAAAAATAAATTAATTAAAAAAAAGAATGCCCACAAAACAAATTATTACATTTATAAGAAATATTGGCAGACTTGATTAGTTTATGATCTGCTATCTAAATCTGTTTATATATTTCTATAAAAATGTAATAGTAAAAACCTATAGTGTATTAATGCCAAACATAGCATTCATTTTGGCAGATTTTAGCACCCATTTGTCTTCTTTTTGAAGTGCTTATTTTGAATGATTGAGATACAAACTTTGACAAAGTCAAACCAAAATGGCATATAACCCTGTCCAACACAACACAAGAACCATAAGCTCCCATCTGTATGGACTAAGTGTGCTTCACCCTAACTCAGACCAATGAACTGGTACTCTCTGTTTGACACAACTGAATAAATAGGTAACTCCAAGGACCCAATTATATAAAGCTCTCTTGGCTTCTGAGATGTTTCTAAGAAATCTCACCAGTTACCATGAAGCCCCTGTCTTAATTCTCTAAAGACATTTGTTATCTAGAGAACAGTGTGTCTCACAAATTGGTTTAATGTGAATATGAAGCATACATTACATTATTTCTATGGGAGATATCTCACAACTCTCAGACACATCTACTTTTGTTAGATAATTCTCTGAGGGCAGCCCTTGCAAGTGTGGTTTTTCATGTATGTCCTATGCAAAGCTTTGATCCTTCTGCCCCAAGTGTCTAAACCACTTTCTAAGCTTCAACTAATTTGCCTTCAACCTTGCTGTATTGAGGAAAAACACCCTTGCCTCTGATTTAAATATGTTCAAAATCTATATTGACACTTATAACTGAACACATCTAAGATATAAATTACTATGCCCTGCAGAAAGAAAATGCAACTTTAAAAGATGCACATTAAGGGCTCCATTTATTACGCTGCAAATGCGTCTTCTTTTTTTAAATATCTCCAACAAAAACAGAGAAAAGAGTAAGCTATCAAGAAAAAGAAAATACATTAACGCCAGTTGTCCTTTAATTTTATTAATACACTCTAACATATTAGGGCTCCTTTTAGACTTCCAATGTTTCAAAATTAAAGACCTCCCTATCAATAATACCGTATTCACGAATTTAGAGTTAACATATATTCTGGGAGCTTGATACAAGAAAAAAAATATCTTCTATTTCTAGCTTAATCACTTTCTTATTGATTTTATTTAACCAGAAATTAAGCTTAAGCCAGAATTTTGTAATTTTTGGGAAGCTCCATAGACAATTAACTATATACGCTATCGGTAGACTACATTTAGAACATTTATTAACCGTTGATTTATCCCATTTTGTCTTTAAGTCTGGGGTGGTGTATACTCTATTAACCATTTTGGTATGAGATTCTCTCCAAGCAATAGATAGTGTTGCTTTATCTACCAAATCAAAACTTTTTTTGTAGTCTCTCTACTAGTTGATGCCATCTTGCTGCTATTATCCCTATTCGTGCGTACCCTTGACATTTTTTTATTGTTTTGTAAAAAACAGAAATGGAGGGATTTCCTTGTTTATAGATATTTAGCACTGTTTTCAGTCTATCCCATGCACTTCTGAACATTCCTTAATTATTTCATTAAAAAATGTCTTATTTGTAGATTCCAAACTCACTTTTTATATCCTGAAAGGATTTACAACATTTAATCTCTTTATCTCTTAGTTGTTCTACAAATATCAGTCCCTTAAGTTTCCAATTTTGAAATATTTTTGAGTCTATTGCAGGTACAAAATTTGGATTCCCAACTATTGTCAAATACTTTGACCACCTAGGATTAATTTGTAATATTTTCGATAATTTATGCCATGCCAGAATCACGTTTTTAATAGTACTTAGATTCTTAACTTTTTCTGGAAGATTCTCTTTGCAATGTACAAGGGCCTTAAGAGAGTATGGTTTAACTATCTGTTCTTCCAGTCCTGTTACAGCATAATAGTATGCCTCTGTTAATCATTCCAGTGCAAATTTTCCCATACATACTAGATTATAGATTTCCACATCTGGGAAAGCCATACCTCCTTCTTTTCCTAACAGAGTCATATTCTGTAGAGTAAGAACCTTGCATTCCCCCCCCCCCTCCAGAAATTTCAGGCAATTTAGTTTAAACATTATGATAAAGATAGGTACGTTTTGTAATAGGTACACAAGCTTGGGAAATATCATTTTTATTAAATTAATTTTACCAGTCAAAGATAGAGGAGATTTAGCCCAATTTGCAAGATCTTTGAAGATTTTTGCCCATATTTGGGGATAGTTTAGCGCATTCCACTTATCTGGGTCTCTAGCCAGCACAATGCCTAAATATTTGAAATTTGCTTCTTTAAAAGCGGCTGTGATGAGAGCAGGATGTGATGTCACTAGTTTGTGGGCGGGGCTTAGGTCCGGTGTCTGTGTCGCAGTTAGTTTAGTACAATCAACCTGACTAGATGTGTATTGCTATGCTCTGCAATAAAATAGAGTTGTACCATCATTGCTGTGTCCTGCATATGTCCTGCATCTCATGACATGGTGTCAGAAGTTCTGGACTGCGCTTCTGTTCCTGATCGATTGCAATGTCAAAGTTTACCCCACCTGAGCCTTTTGACTTCTCTCAGCCTGCAGCTTGGCCCACATGGCGTCAGCGGTTTCAGCGCTTCAGGATTGCTTCCAAACTGAACAAGGAGAGTGGTGAAGTACAAGTTAATTCTCTTTTATACTCTATGGGGAAAGATGTGGAGCCAGTGTTCAATGCTTTTACTTTCCAAGAGGGGGAAGAATTTGACTTCAATATAGTTATGGATAAACTCAGTGCCCACTTTGTGCCCAAAAGAAATGGGATTCATGAGAGAGCTTGTTTTCACAAACGTAATCAGCGTGTGGGAGAATCTGTGGAGTCTTTTGTGCGCAGCCTGTATGAACTAGCTGAATTCTGTGAGTTTGGTGTTGCTAAAGAAGAGCAAATCAGAGACAGAATAGTTATTGGGATTGCAGATGCTGAAGTCTCACTGATGCTGCAGTTAGAGCCTGATTTAACATTAGATGGGGCTATTAGGATGGCCCGCCAGAGTGAACTGGTGAAAAAGCAAAGTGCTGATCTGAGGTCTCAGAGTATTGTGGATGAAGTGCAACAGTCTAGGAAAAATGCTAGTGAAAGGCACAGTGTGAGCGGTAGATCTAAAGTACTGGAAAGGCCTAGAAGTGGATGGGCGCAATATGCTCGATGCACGCGGTGCTACCGTGCTCATGATCACAGTGTTTTATGCCCTGCCAGGGATAAAAGATGCAGAAAATGTAACAGAATGGGCCATTTTGAAGTGGTGTGTAGAACTGAATACTACATTAAGGAGATGCAGGTGGACGGTGACCAGGAGAGTCAGGAAGGGTCTTTTGTGGGGTCCGTTGTGGAACGGCCAAGCTCAGAGGAAGATTGGAAAGTTACTTTTACTGTAATGGGAGACAAAGTTGATTTTAAGATTGACACAGGAGCAGATATCACTGTAATGTCTTTTGCTGAATTTATGAAACTGCCTCGACAGCCCCAGCTGGCGAAGGTTACTACAAATGTCCATAGTCCTGGTGGCCGCATTGATTGTGCGGGGAAATTTCTTGCCAGCTGTGAGTACAAGCAAAGAACGTTCACCATGTGGGTGCATGTGATTCGAGGTCAGTGTGTTAACAATTTATTGAGCAGAAAAGCAGCCTGTGACTTAGGCCTCATGGCCAGAGTGAATGAGATTTCCGAAGATATGTTTGGCGAGTTGGGCCTACTGAATTGCAAACCAGTTCGTATAGCACTTAAAAGTGATGCAGTCCCATACAGTATTTCTACTCCTCGTAGAATTCCGTTCCCGCTCATGCCTTAAGTGGAGAAGGAGCTTATGCGCATGAAGTCTATGGGGGTTATTGAAGAGGTTGTTGAAGCGACTGATTGGTGTGGCCCCATTGTTCTAGTTGCAAAGAAAAACGGAAAGGTGCGCATCTGTGTGGACCTGAAAAGGTTGAATGAGGCAGTGAAGAGAGAGAGATTTGTGCTGCCGACATTAGAAGATATAGCTCCAAAGTTGGCTGGGGCGAAGTTCTTTTCCACATTAGACGCTTCTATCGGCTTTTGGCAGATCCCCCTGGATCCAAAGTGCTGCAAACTGACTACCTTTATCACACTGGTAGGTCAGTTCTGCTTCTGCAGACTCCCCTTTGGGATATCCTCCACTCCTGAAATCTTTCAAAGGGAAATGAGTTCTCTCCTGAGTGACCACGTGGGCACAGCGGTCGTCATGGACGACATTCTAGTGTATGGGTCTACAGTGGAGGAGCATGATCAGAGTTTGAGTTGTGTGCTACAAGCTATCAAAGAGTCTGGGCTGAAGCTGAATAAAGAAAAATGTCATTTTAGGAAAACTGAATTATGCTACTTTGGGCATATCATCAACCGGGATAGCATCAAACCAGACCCCGAGAAAATTTGTGCTATTGAACAGATGAAAAGTCCCTCTGATGTACATGAGCTGAGACAGATATTGGGCCTTGTAAATCACGTGGGCAAGTTTCTTCCAGATTTATCAACAGTTTTACACCCTATCACAGAGTTGCTTAAAAAAGATGTTGCCTGGGTCTGGGGACCTTCTCAAGAAAAAGCTTTCCTGCATGCCAAGTCCCTGCTGGGATCTGCCCCAGTGTTGGGGTTCTACGACCCTTCAAAAAAGACTGTGGTTAGTGCCGATGCAAGCAGTTATGGGTTGAGGGCTGCACTCCTGCAGCTGAACGAAAATAAACTACAACCCATCGCCTACTGTTCCCACACACTGACGGCTGCAGAGTCAAAATACGCTCAAATTGAGAAAGAGTGCCTGGCTGCAGTTTGGGCCTGTGAGCGCTTCCAGCGCTATCTAGTGGGTTTGGAGGAATTTAGTCTGGAAACTGACCACAAACCGCTAGTCCCTCTAATCAACTCTTATGACATTGACAAAACACCCTTGAGATGCCAGAGACTTTTAATGAGACTGCTCAGGTTCAATGTTCAGGCAGTGCATGTGCCGGGGAAACAACTGGTTGTGGCGGATACACTATCCAAGCTCTCGCTGGCTGCTGCTGAAGAATCCTCCACAGAATCGGATGTGAAAGTGTATGTTGATTCAGTTCTGGCCTCTAAGTCCATTTCTTCAAGGAAACTGGAAGACATAAAGAAAGAGACATATTTGGACACAGATCTGCAAGAAGTTATAAGCTACATAAAAGAAGGCTGGCTCGAGAGCCAGGCAGCCTGGATGTCTTTAAATGCTTACCAGCCAGAGAGGTCACAGCTCGCGGAGCTTGAGGGGTCGGTGCTGTTCCAAGACCGCATTGTAATTCCTGTCAGCATGAAGAAGAAGATGTTAAACAGGATTCACGATGGTCACTTAGGCATTACAAAGTGCAGAGAAAGGGCAGCTACAGCTGTGTGGTGGCCTGGGATCAGCTCCGACATTGCAAATCACGTGTCTAAATGTGCCTTTTGCCGGGAACGCCGGCCTACTCAGAGAAGGGAGCCCTTGATTTCTACTCCGCTGCCTGCGGGACCGTGGCAGATAATAGCTGCTGATTTGTGTGAACTGCACGGGAAAAAGTTTCTTGTTGTGATCGACTACTATTCCAGGTATTTGGAAATTGCACCCCTGAATGATATCACAAGTCAGGCCGTTATCATTCGCCTAAAGAGCTTGTTCACCCGCTGGGGCATTCCAATGGAGCTGGTGAGTGATAATGGTATGCAGTTCGCTTCTACAGAGTTCAGTGCTTTCAGCAGGGAATATGATTTTGTACATTCCACATCAAGTCCACATTATCTGCAGGCCAACGGAATGGCTGAAAGGGCAGTTCAAACAACAAAATTCATTCTAAAGCAATCTGAGCCGTACCTAGCCCTCTTGTCATACAGGGCGACGCCCATTCGAGCCACGGCACAGCTGATGCTAGGACGCCAGATTCGCACCACTTTACCCTCAGTGGGTGTCTTCAAGCCGCCTGGCCCTGTTCCTCGGGACGAAGTCCTTAGGAGGGATGAAGAGGCCAAAAAGGGTTATCGTTTCTTCTACGACAGGAGACATTCTGTCAGGCCCTTACAGGAACTGAAAGCAGGCCAAAGTGTCAGAATTAAACTGGACGATGAGAAGAAATGGAAGACGCCTGCTACGGTAGTTGGCCGCTCTCCAGAACCAAGGTCTTATACAGTCCTTACGGAGGGAGGGACGGTTACACGCCGTAACCGAAGACATCTTCAGTCTGTACCTGAGAGTCTGGAACTGGATGCCTCAGTACCACCGCCGGTGGGATCCCCTGTTCTAAGAGAGGTGCCTTCCCCTCAGCAAGACCACAACGGGGATATATCTTTGCCTCCAGCGGACTCTTGTTCACCATCTTCTATATCAGAGGACAGTTCATGCAAAGTTACATCAAGCGGAAGAGTGGTGAAACTTCCGGCCCGATATAGGGACTGACTTTAGCTAGAACAGTGACCGGAAGTATGGGCAGAATAATCCCATGGTCACTGTGGACTAGGGTAGTCTACCCCGATGTCCAAGTCAGGATGTAATTTATTTGTTCATGTTTTCTAACCGATTTGTTTATATAATGTTCAAAAACAAAGATGTTGTTGTATACTCTGTTTGTGTACCTTGTTATTTGTTATATGCAAATGTATGCTTTGCCTTTGAAAAAGGGGAAGATGTGATGAGAGCAGGATGTGATGTCACTAGTTTGTGGCCGGGGCTTAGGTCCGGTGTCTGTGTCGCAGTTAGTTTAGTACAATCAACCTGACTAGATGTGTATTGCTATGCTCTGCAATAAAATAGAGTTGTACCATCATTGCATTGTCCTGCATATGTCCTGCATCTCATGACAGTGGTGTTCCAATAACTATGTTTCTTTTTATAAATCTAAAAGATCTCAGATTTATTAATGTTTACTTTATAGCCAGAAAATATTCTAAACTTTTCCAAAGCCTGTATTAGAATGGGGATGTTTCTCTTAGTATCCTTTATAAAAACCAAAAGATCATCTGCGTATAGAAGCAGAGTGATTCTTCTTTTCCCTAGCCAGATACCCTCAACCGTTGCTACTTAACCTCTCCGCCACCTTTTAGGTGAAGGATTGTAATCATACTAATCCGATCAGGATGATTGACAGCCCCTGCTAGTGGCCAATTGGCCGCCAGTGAGAAAGGTACGGCATGGCACAAGCATTTCACTAGAAATGCTTGTGCACTGATACATGTCGACAGCGTACACTGTCAGCATTTAGTGATGTTGAGCAGACATGATTCGCTATAGCGCCACTCGCCATTTAATACATTTACCCATAAACGTGTAACTACTCCCTCAAATTCTACAAGCTTGGTTGTGTGATAGACTGCTTAATATGCAAGATATTTTTAGTAGACAAATATAAAAAAAATCCAAATTTTCTGTACAAATGTACGAATGTATGCAACAAAAAAATGAGTTGATTTATTGATGAGGTGAAAAGCATTACTCTTAAGGCAGGCAGTGCTATTATGCAGGTGGAAAAGGCTTCTGATTTACCGATACAGCAATGTCTTTGTCAGTTGATTGATTTCTGTATCACCCTTTTAGCGTGTAAGATTTACTTTTGTTCTTGACAGTTTTGAACCCATGAACAAAAAAAAAAAATATATTATAAAGATGTTGCTGCTGCTGAATTGTAGCACTAGCATTAGCTACCAATTTAACTTTATTTAAGTTTAGGCTGCTGTCCTGTCCTGTAATATTTTTTTAAGGGAAAGAAACACCTGTCATTGTACTGTATACTTATCCTTCTTACTAGATATGTGCATCCGTCATTCGTTCCTATGAACGAATGATGAATATGGCCATAGTCTTTTCAGAGCCAGATTTATTCCTTTGAAAGTGCAATAATCAAAAAACTGCAACACTTTAAACAAATCCGGATCCAAAATGAGCTGAATGCTGCTACCAGCGGGCATATTTGTCATTCATTCATAGAAACCAATGACAAATATGCATATCTAATTTGTACCCATTTAAATACACTACCTTTTGGAATTATGTTAGACATTTGACAATGACTATTACAAAATGGAGAAGCCACGTGAGACATAGTTTGCTTACAACAAGACAGAAAGTAAGTAGTCATAATGGTGACTCCCGGGCACACAATACAATCTATAGTATGATCCAAATATCTAAAGATCATCTGTGTAAACAAGCTTACCAATAAATAAGAGGAAATGAAGAGAAATGAGTTGGAATGGACAACACTGATGATAAAAGAGCAACCTCTTTAAGCTTTTTAATGGGATGTTAAACTTTTTGGCCCAACTATAATAGAATGGTTACTACTCATTGTTATTATATATATTCCTGTGCCTGCAGCTCTCTTCAGAACCATTCTCTTCTTTTGAACACCTTGAAAGTGCCAGTTGCTGAAGCTCCACCTTTTCATACTGGATGTCGCCATCTTGGAGCACACATATTCTCACAGCCTGTGACAGAGAGGGCTTACACTTACAGATCAGGGATGTTGCTAGGTTTTTAATAGTTTATCATTTGCATGGTGTTAGCATGCAATATACATACTGTAAGCTTTGCATTTGTTTATTTAATTAACACTTTTTTTTTACAGTTTCTATGCCTTGTCTACTGTAAATATAAAAGAACTCAGGAATAGCATAGAGCACTGGTTTTCAAACCTCCCTAACAGGCCAGGTTTTCAGAATTACCTTATATGAGAGCAGGTAAAATAATTATGTTTACTTAGCAGATGATTATTTCACCTGTACTCCAGTTCAGATATCCTCAAAATGTGGCCTGTTACCCATGCTATCTAACCAGAAAGTGCATTAAAGGGACATTAAACCCAAAAAAAATTAGTTCATGATTCAGATGGAGAATACCATTTTAAACAACTTTCTAATTTACTTCTATTATCTAATTTGCTTTATTCTCTTGATATGCTTTAATGAAAAGCATATCTAGATAGGCTAAGTAGCTTCTGATTGGTGGCTGCACATAGATGCCTCATGTGATTGGCTCACCTATGTGCATTGCTATTTCTTTAACAAAAGATATCTAAACAATGAAGCAAATTAGATAATAGAAGTACATTGGAATGTTGTTTAAAATTGTATTTTCTATCTGAATCATGAAAGAAAATTTTGGGGTTTAGTGTCCCTTTCAGCCTATTATGAAGAGGTGGAACTAGTATGAAGAGAAGTAGCTTTCAAGAGAGCTGATGACACAAATGTAAAAACAATAGCAAAGGGAGTATTAACCATTTATTGTAGTTGTTCCCATAAATTTAATGTCCCTTTAGGGTCTTTGGTAACCTCACTTGTAGCTCTTATTTGGAAGCTCAGAATCCAAACCACCACAATGAGTGGAAAAAGCTCCATCAATGCAAGATTAAATATAAAACCTCAATATATCCAGTTCGGTGGCAAAACGAGATTAAAATAAAAGCCAAATGAGATCCTTCCATCATTATATCCTATATCCTCCCTTATGGAATGAGTCACAGTAACCATAGCCCAAAAAAAGGAAAACTCTTTACACTCTACCTCCACACGCCAATTGATTGCTCCATAGATAGACTAACTACAGATTGTGCCACTCTCTGCATATTCTTTTATAGAAAAGGTTGATTGAGCATGAAATTTTAAGCAACTTTTTAATTTACTTTTCTTCATTCTCTTGGTATCTTTATTTGAAATGCAAGAATGTAAGTTTAGATGCCGGCCCATTTTTGGTGAACAACCTGGGTTGTCCTTGCTGATTGGTGGATAAATTCATCCACCAATAAAAAAGTGCTGTCCAGAGTACTGAAACAAAAAAAAAAGCTTAGATGCCTTCTTTTTCAAATAATGATAGCAAGAGAATGAAGAAAAAATTGATAATAGGAGTAAATTAAACAGTTGCTTAAAATTGCATGCTCTTTCTAAATTACAAAAGAAAAATTTTGGGTACAGTGTCCCTTTAATCACAAAGTGATTACCTGCCTATGAATTCTTTCTACTTTCCATTGTGTATAGCGTAGCATGGTTGTTAAAAACACAGAATATCTAAAACATGAATGTAAATAACTTGTAAAGTTGGCTAAAAATAAAAATTATACACAGATTTCCTAGGAATATTATTAAGGATGCCTATCCTTTGCTTAAGAATGACTACCCCAAATATAGTAAGTGCAGATTTGCTTCTTAGCAGGCGGCCTTGTTGTGATTTTTTTTTTTTGACACTCAAATTTATTTTTCAGAAATAATAGCAAGGTTGAAATGCAAATTAATGCATATGCCGCATATTGTTATTTTGCCTTTTGAAAAGTTACTACCTAATAAATGATAGTCTAGCAAGAAAGATGAAGGCAGACTTCACATTGTTTTCTTTTAACGTGATAATCATTTATTCTCCTATACTTTTTTTTTCCGTAAAATACAACCCCCAAGGATTTAAAATGACCCAGATTCTGAAATGCTCCCAGCTTTCATTATCCAAGAATGACATATACTTAGAGAACACTAATTAAAGAAAAAAAGTGACATCTTACATCCATGTTCCGGGTTCCCTGTTGTTTCCTATATAAAATGCTACCTGATTTACATTGCTATATTTGAATTGTATTGTATGCATGTGCTTTAGAAAGATTTATATTATTTTTGTCTTTTTGTAGACCTTACGAATTCAGACACGTAACAAACAATAGCCTAGATTTTGAGTTTTGAGCGCTATAGGGAAATTAACGAACGCAACAAAAGTTGGGTTATTTAACCCCATATAGTGCAGCCATTACAAGTTTTTCAAAACCCGGCTTGTGCGTGCGATATGGAATTTTTAAGCTCCATAACGCACCAAAAACAAGCACTGTTTTGACTTGCTCATGTGCGCTTTCCCCATAGGCATCAATGGGGAGAGCGGGTAAGAAAAAAGTATAACACCTGCGATCGCAGAAAGAAAAGCTCAGTAACGCAGCCCCATTGATGTCTGTGGGGGAAGAAACCTAACGTGTAAACCTAACACCCTAACATAAACCCTACGTCTAAACACCCCAAATCTGCTGCCCCCAACATTGCCGACGCCTGCCTACAGTTATAAACCCCTAATCTGCCACTCTCGATATCGCCGTCACCTAAATAAAGGTATTATCCCCTAATCTGCCACTCCCGATATCGCCGCCACTATACTAAAGTTATTAACCCTTTTTCCGCCACACCCCAACATCACCGCCACTATAATAAAGTTATTAACCCCTATTCCGCCGCTCCCCGACATCGCCGCAACTAAATAAAGTTATTAACCCCTAAACCAACAGCCCCCACATCGCAACAACCTAAATTAAACTATTAACCCCTAAACCTAACCCTAAACCTAACACTAACCCAAAACCTAACCCTAACACCCCCTAACTTTAACATAATTAAAATAGAGCTTAAGTAAAGTTACAATTATTAATGAAATAATACCTATTTAAAACTAAATACATACTTACCTGTGAAATAAAACCTAAGATAGCTACAATATAACTAATAGTTATATTGTAGCTAGCTTAGGTTTCATTTTTATTTCACAGGTAAGTTTGTATTTATTTTAACTAGGTAGACTAGTTAGTAAATAGTTATTAACTATTTACTATCTAGTTAAAATAAATACAAAAATACCTGTGAAATAAAACCTAAGCTACCTTATACTAAAACCTAAAATTAAAAAAAAATTAAAAAAAAACTACCATTACAAAAAATAAAAAAAACTACCATTACAAAAAAAAAACCGAAATTATCCAAAAATAAAAATTATTCCTATTCTAATACCCTTTAAAAAATAAAAAATAAAAATAAAAAAACCTAATCTACAATAAACTACTAAGGGCCCTTAAAAGGGCCTTTTGTAGGGCATTGCCCTAAGTTAAACAGCTCTTTTGATAAAAAAAACAAACAGACAAACACCCCCTAACTGTATACAAACCCCCACCCCCCAAAACTACCAAGGGCCCTTAAAAGGGCAATTTGGGGGGCCCTTAAAAGGGCCTTTTGTAGGGCATTGCCCTAAGTTAAACAGCTCTTTTGTTACAAAAAACAAACACCCCCTAAAAATTACATTACACAACATAACAAACAAATTATCATAAAAAACACCCCAAAATAAAAAACCTAATCTGGAATAAACTACCAATGGCCCTTAAAAGGGCCTTTTGTAGGGCATTGCCCTAAAGATATCAGCTCTTTTTGTGAAACAAAAATACAAATACCCACTAACATTACAAACCCCCACCCCCACAAACCCACAAAATAAAAACAACTATCTAAAAAACCTAAGGTTGCCCTAAATGCCCTTTTAAGGGTATTGCCCTTAAAAGGGCATTTAGCTCTTTTACATGCCCAAACCCTAATCTAAAATAAAAACCCACCCAAAAAAAAAACCCTTAAAAAAAACCTAACACTAACCCCCGACGATCCACTTAAAGTTTTTGAAGTCCCGCTTGAAAGATCTTCATCCCAGCGGAGAAGTCCTCATCTGGGCGGAGAGAAGTCTTCATCCAGGCGGCCTCTACAATCTTCATCCCGGCAGCGAAGTCCTCATCCAAGCGACGAGAAGTCTTAATCCAGGCGGCCTCTTCATTCTTCATCCAGACGGCATCTTCTATTTTGATCCCGGCGGTGCAGAGCGGGTCCATCCAATGGTCGCTGCAGTACACTAAATCTTCAATGCAAGGTATGTGATTCAAGATGGCGTCCCTTGAATTTCTATTGGCTGAAAGATTTAAATCAGCCAATAGGAATTAGAGCTGCAAAAATCATATTTGCTGTTCAAACCAGCCAATAGGATTTAAGCAGCTCTAATTCTATTGAATGATGTATCAGCCAATAGAATGAGAGCTGCTTAAATCCTATTAGCTAATTTGAACAGCAAATATGATTTTAGCAGCTCTAATTCCTATTGGCTGATTCAAATCTTTCAGCCAATAGGAATGCAAGGGACGCCATCTTGAATCACATACCTTGCATTGATCAATGAGATGGGCCTGTAGTTAGAGCACATAGCGGGGTCTTTATTTGGTTTGGGGATTGTAACAATAGTAGCCTCCAAGAACTCCTTTTTAAACCCACCTTCTTCTTTTGCCAAATCAAAAAAATCTAAGAAGCAAAGGAGATAGTTCTTGCAAGTATGTCTTGTAAAAATGGGCGGGGAATCCATCTGGCTCAGGGGCCTTGAAGGGCTTTAGGTTTTTACAATTCGTTTAATTTCTGGAAGAGTGAATGAGGGCAGTGAGTGTGTCTTGTTGTTCAACTGTGAGGGTTGGTAGATTAAGTGAATTAAGGAACAATCGGATGTTGTGTGGTGAAGTGGGGTTTGTACTTTCCGATTTTTCAATGTTATATAATTTTGAATAGTCTGCAAAGCTGTCTCCCACTTGTGAAGGTAGTTGGATGGTTTTTTGCTCTGATGAATTTGGTGGATGCGGGATGTGTCGGTCCTGTGGTGCAAGTTTATTAGCTAACATAGCGTCAGCCTTGTTACTTTTATGGTTAAAAATTTTAGTTTTGATACATTTTGTTGTGATCTACGCAGTTACAGTTGGCTAATATGGGTTTGAATGGTGGTGATTTGTGTAGACTCTGTGATATTAGAGCGGTTGGAGGTCTCTAGAGCTCTAAGCTTTCTGTGTGCCTGGGCTAGGGTGAGTCCAGCAAGTTTTTTCAGGCGGGCCTGTTTGCGGATAATGTATCCTCTTATGACCGCTTTGATAGCACCCAATAGAGGGGATATCATAAGTTAATTACATAGAGCCTGAGTTCAGGGCGGAGGAGTGTGAGGCTGTGAATATTCCTGGTTCTGTAGGGTCTTTGCCTCTTTGTTCTTTGATCTTTGACAGACCATTCCGATCCAGATGCACTTAATTTTGGATGTAGAGGGGTTTGAATCTGTAATACTTCAGGTTGGAGACCCCACTGTGTGAGAAGGGTGTAGCCTTGAGGCAAGGTGGATACCACGTGTGTCTAGTTATCCCTTGTAACTATTAGTTTTGTTGGGTAGTCCCATCTATATTTTATGCTTGCTCTGCGCAGCACTGAGGTCACTGGTTGGAATTGTCTGTGCTGCTGGAGGGTATGTGCAGACAAATCGGGTAGTAACTGGATGTCCTTAAACTTATCTGAAAGATTCGGTTTTCCAAAGGCAGCCTGCATCAATTTGTCCTTGAATACGAAGCTGTGTAAAAAGACTATCACGTCTCTTGGCTTGTCTTGTAAAACTGTTCTCGGGCGTAGCTCTTTGTTGGCTCTTTCCATGGTAGACGTCATATATTCAACAGGGCCCAAGAGCTCACTAAAGAGTTCCTTTAGATATCCTTGTAGGTCTGTCGGATGGACATCTTCTGGGAGCCCATGAAACCAGACATTATTTCTGCGGCCCTATCTTCCACGTCAGCTAACTTAAATTTGAGCTGTGTTAGCTGGTAAGCCAGGGATTCCGAGTACGCTAAGAGGTTCGTTTAGTCTGTGACCATATCATCTTTTTTCCTTTTCGAGGGCATCTACTCTCTCCCATATCTCAGAAATATCTTTCTGCAGTTTAGCAGAGCTTCTTTGTATCTCCTGTGTAATATTATAGAACGAGTTTGCAGGGAAAACATTTTTTTCAGAGTTGCTTTAGTGATGAAGTGTTGGGATTGGGTGAAGAGGTGCAAACTAGAGTGTGAGCCTTCTCTTAGTGATTCTGAGTCACTAAGACCATCATTTGACCCCTCCTCTGGGTCTTTAGGTGGTTGAGTGAAGTGATCAAAGACTGTCTTTTTAATGTTCGTCTGGGTCTTCGGGTTCCTTCTAGAAGTGTGAGGCATTTTCAATTGAAGTTCATAGATAGGGTAAATACAGGCTCTTTAATAGTAGTTTGAAAAGTGGTGTTAGGTTATTTTTAGTTGACAAAAGAGAAATCACTTATTCAATTAGGGTATCACGTAAGTTGGAGCAGGGCTGGGTGGTATCTCTCTGGCACTACCCCCTCATGTCAGCTAGTGGGGTGGGCCAAAGTTCTGAAACAGAGGACCAATTAGGGCAGGTAGGGGCCCACAAGGAAAGGGGCTGGTCAGGGATACACAAGTGTGGGCCTAATTTATCTGATAAGCTTTAGATATACGATAAGCTGTCAATCTAATTGTAGGCTGTCACCAATTGTGGGATATACTGTGTGCTAAATCTGGAAGCAATGGAGGGGCAGGTACTAAGAAGACACCACAAAGCAAAATCAGAGGACACACCAAAGCAATACAGTGATATAATACATATGCGTTCGCTCTAGTTGTTGACTTCACCATCCCCCGTAGCGGTAAAAGTTCCACGAATAGAGGAAAAAGGTATAGCTAGTAATTACAGGCTTGTGCGGCCCAAACAGCCAGGCCCTGGCACAGTGGAGGGGGGGTGGAGCCAACCACAGGGCAACGGTTACAAGAAGTTTGTTATGTTGGCATATAAACAATACACAAAAAATATTTTCATCAAAATAACAATATGTGGGTGCTGTTGAAACACAGTTGTGACTTAGCTACGTTAGGGAGGACCTGATATGAACTGCAGTTAAGCAAAGTTTGTCTCTCACCTCAGGGAAAGGGAATACGACTCAAAGTAAGGGAAAAGGGAGAGAGCAAGTGACTCACCTAGACAAGCTAGGTGAGAAAGGAGGAGGTGAGAGGGGGACTACACAATGAGTTAGTGACACAGGTTACTTATAGAGGGGTGTCACTGCTTTGGAGTATTGTTAATACATAGATCTAGGGCTACTAGTTTGCATTGTGGTTGTTAATCCCAGAGAAAAGGCTGAGATCTATCCCCCACCTCAGGGAAACAAAGGGATATGACTCAGGGGGAAGGGCAAAGGAGAGGGGAAGTGACCCACCTATAAGCTAAGCAGGAAAGGGGGTGGTGGGAGAAGAGCTACATGGCAGGGGGTCAGAGTTAAGTAGAGACTCAGTAAAGAGTCATCTACTAGTTGCATAAGGGGGGGGGAGGTAAGGTCACACAATGACAATACGAACCCACAAACAGTATATCATGTGAATTCAGAACAAGTGATAGCACAGTGTATAACTTACAATGATAACAGTAATAAAATGTCCTGCAGATTGAGAAAAATGATTGAAGGTTTTTCTCTATCAACCATCAGCAACAGTTTATATTTGGGATGTGTGGTTTGGAGAAGGGGTCTTTCTAAGGTGGCCCAGTGTCCTTGAGAAGCCTCTCCCCAGGCTATGTTCTCCAAAGTGGGTATGATGAGATACATTAGCTTTTAGTTCTCAGAGTAACCTGGGTGTGGTGAGTCTGTAGGGTTAAGTATTCCACTGAATGTGGTACACAAACAGCAGGATCAGTTGCACGATCTTCTAGGCCCCAGGAGTTTAAAGCTAGGTCAGGGAGTTGTATGGCAACCAGGGGCATAGGAAAAATCAGAAAGGTCTCACCAAGCTCCAGGAGGTGTCGTCCTCTGCACGGCAGCTTGCTTTGCCTTGATCATGGTGCAGGATGCGGTGCAATAAGCACCTAACAGTCTGTATGGTGGTGTCTGTTGACAAAAGTTGCTGCCAGGGAGGTAGATCTGTGATCGAACCTGGTGTGGCTCAATCCGGTACTCGGAACCTGGTCTGGTAGGCTGGAGGATCTGGGTAGTTTCTACGTGCACTAGAGATAGGCTGCGATGGGTGTAGAAATTACCTTGTTGTCAGGCAAGATGGCGGCTGTTCGTGCCACTCCTTGTCCCTCCGGTACTCCTTCTCGAATCAGTCCCCAATCCAGCTCGCGACAGGGTGGTTAGTTAGCCTTATCAGCTATGCAGGCCTGATGTTCAGGCTCAGGGGATAACCGGGTGCCTTAAGCTAGTGGAACACTTCGGATCTAACAGAGGCCAAGATGACGTGTCGGATAGCGGCTCCTCTCAGACCAGGGCCTCCTCAAGCGGTGTTGGCAAAAGCACTACAGCATAATTTGCTATCTCCATAGCGGAGCCCCGACCCTCCGGAGTGGTTTGTGAATGTTCTAGTGGTCTCTGTGGGATGTGACTTCTCACCGATTTTTGCATTTGATCATGCTAATTTTACACTATCTATACTATTTGAAGAAATGGAGAGTCTCATTATAAAAGAAAATAAGTTAAAATGGGATAATTGGATTTTTAATAAATATACACAATTACAGATGATCCTAAGGGGTCTACAAATAAACAAATGTCCTACATTCTCAGTTGATAAGGATTATATACTCATGGAATACTGTTATAAGTGATTCTTCTTTTCAGCTGAAGGAACTGCTCATTAATTATAAGACTAAATTACTATCAGATATTAGTAATGTTATTAATTTGGTACAAAAAGAGCTTACTACACAGAGGGGTGATAGCAATTATCCTCAATTTGACCTTATGTTACAAGCAGCAGTGGCTGAGGTTAAATCTGAAGTCATAATAATTAGACAAGATAAATACCTAAAGGATAGTCCTGACTATCGGCTAGATTACGAGTTTTGCAGTAAGAGGGTTGCGGTGCTAACTTGCACATTATTGTCACCGCTCACCTACAGCGCTGGTATTACAGGTTTTTATAAACCCGGCGTTAAAAGACAAGAAGTGAGCGTAGAGCAAACTTGTGCTCCATACCGCACTCCAATACCAGCACTGCTTAAGTCAGCGGTGAGCTGGTATTACGTGCTTGTGCACGATTTCCCCATAGACATCAATGGGGAGAGCCAGCTGAAAAAAAGCCTAACACCTGCAATAAAGCATCATAAAACTCCGTAACGCAGCCCCATTGATTCCTATGGGGAAACTAAATTTAGGTTTACACCTAACATCCTAACATGAACCCCTAATCTTACACTTATTAACTCCTAATCTGCCGCCCCCGACATCGCCGACACCTACATTATACTTATTAACCCCTAATCTGCTGCCCCAACATTGCAGACACCTACATTACATTTATTAACCCCTAATCTTCTGGCCACAATGTCGCTGCAACCTGTCTATACTTATTAACCCCTAATCTGCAGCTCCGGACATCGCCGCCACATAATAAACATATTAACCCATAAACCGCTGCACTCCCACATCACAAACATTAGTTAAATATTATTAAAAACTATTCTGCTGCCCCTAACATCGCCGCCACCTACCTACATTTATTAACCCCTAATATGCCGCCCCCAACGTCGCCGCCACTATACTAAAGTTATTAACCCCTAAACCTAAGTCTAACTCTAACACCCACTAACTTAAATATAATTAAAAGAAATCTAAAGAAAACCTACTATTAATAACTAAATAATTCCTATTTAAAACTAAATACTTACCTGTAAAATAAACCCTAAGATAACTACAATATAACTAATAGTTACATTGTATCTCGTTTAGGGTTTATTTTTATTTTACAGGCAAGTTTGTATTTATTTTAACTAGGTAGAATAGTTACTAAATAGTTATTAACTATTTACTAACTACCTAGCTAAAATAAATTCAAATTTACCTGTAAAATAAAACCTAACCTGTCTTACACTATCTAAATTAAATACAATTACCTAAATTACAAAAAAAACAACACTAAATTACACAAAATAAAAACAAATTACAAGATATTTAAACTAATTACACCTAATCTAATAGCCCTATCAAAATAAAAAAGCCCCCCCAAAATAAAAAACCATAGTCTAAACTAAACTACCAATAGCCCTTAAAAGGGCCTTTTGCGGGGCATTGCCCCAAATAAATTAGCTCTTTTACCTGTAAAAAAAATTCAAACAACCCCCAACAGTAAAACCCACCACCCACACAACCAACCCCCCAAATAAAACCCTAACTTAAAAAACCTAAGCTCCCCATTGCCCGGAAAAGGGCATTTGGATGGGCATTGCACTTGCATTTAGCTCTATTGCTGCCCAAAGTCCCTAATCTAAAACCCACTCAATAAACCCTTAAAAATACATTACAATAACCCCCGAGAATCCACTTAAAGTTTTGAAGCACGGACATCCATCGTCAACGAAGCTGGGAGAAGTCCTCAACGAAGCAGCAAGAAGTCCTCAATGAAGCCAGGAGAAGTCTTCATCCAAGCCGGGAGAAGTGGTCCTCTAGAAGGGCAGAAGTCTTCATCCAGATGGCATCTTCTATCTTCATCCATCTGGCGCAGAGCGGGTCCATCTTCAAGACATCCGTAGTGGAGCATCCTCTTCTTACGACGACTCCCAATGAATTAAGGTTCCTTTAAGTGACGTCATCCAAGATGGCATCCCTTAGATTCCGATTGGCTGATAGAATTCTATCAGCCAATCGGAATTAAGGTTGAAAAAATCTGATTGGCTGATCCAATTGGAACAGCCAATAGAATGCAAGCTCAATTATATTGGCTGACTGGATCAGTCAATAGGATTGAAGTTCAATCCTATTGCCTGATTGCATCAGCCAAAATGATTTTTTCAATGTTAATTCCGATTGGCTGATAGAATTCTATCAGCCAATCGGAATCTAAGGGACGCCATCTTGGATGACGTCGCTTAAAGGAACCTTCATTCGTCGGGAGTCGTCGTAAGAAGAGGATGCTCTATGCCGGATGTCTTGAAGATGGACCTGCTCCGCGCTGTATTGATGAAGATAGAAGATGCCGTCTGGATGAAGACTTCTGCCCGTCTGGAGGATCACTTCTCCCAGCTTGGATGAAGACTTCTCCCGGCTTCGTTGAGGACTTCTTGTCGCTTTGTTGAGGACTTCTCCCGGCTTCGTTGACGATGGATGTCCGTTCTTCAAAACTGTAAGTGGATCTTCGGGGGTTAGTGTTAGGTTATTTAAAGGTTTATTGGGTGAGTTTTAGTTTTAGATTAGGGACTTTGGGCAGCAATAGAGTTAAATGCCCTTTTAAGGACAATGTCCATCCAAATGCCTTTTTCAGGGCAATGGGGAACTTAGGTTTTTTTAGTTAGGGTTTTATTTGTGAGGTTGGTTGTGTGGGTGGTGGGTTTTACTGTTGGAGGGGTATTTGTATTTTTTTTTACAGGTAAAAGAGCTGATTTCTTTGGGGAAATGCACCGCAAAAGGCCCTTTTAAGGGCTATTGGTAGTTTAGTTTAGGCTAGGGTTTTTTTATTTTGGGGGGGCTTTTTTATTTTGATAGGGCTATTAGATTACGTGTAATTAGTTTAAATATCTTGTAATAAGTTTTTTATTTTGTGTAATTTAGTGTTTGTTTGTTTTTGTAATTTAGGTCATTGTATTTAATTTAGATAATTTATTTAATTGTAGTGTAAGGTTAGGTGATAGTGTAAGACAGGTTAGGTTTTATATTACAGGTAAATTTGTATTTATTTTAGCTAGGTAGTTAGTAAATAGTTAATAACTATTTAGTAACTATTCTACCTAGTTAAAATAAATACAAACTTGCCTGTAAAATAAAAATAAACCCTAAGCTAGATACAATGTAACAATTAGTTATATTGTAGCTAGCTTAGGGTTTATTTTATAGGTAAGTATTTAGTTTTAAATAGGAATTATTTAGGTAATAATAGTAGGTTTTATTTAGATTTATTTTAATTATATTTAAGTTAGGGGGTGTTAGGGTTAGACTTAGGTTTAGGGGTTAATACATTTAGTATAGTGGCGACGACATTGGGGGCGGCAGATTAGGGGTTATTAAATGTAGGTAGGTATCAGTGATGTTAAGGGTGGCAGATTAGTTTTTAATAATATTTAACTAATGTTTGCGATGCAGGAGTATGGCGGTTTAGGGGTTAATATGTTTATTATAGTGGCAGCGATGTCCGGAGAGGCAGATTAGGGGTTAATAATGTTATTTTAGTATTTGCGATGATTTGCTGCTTTTTTACTCATAACGCAAAACTCTAGCCGTATGATAGTAACTCAGTTTACATAACACAAAAAGTAATCTAGCCGTATGATAGTAACTCAGTTTACATTTAAAAAAGGAAGTGCAGGTCTGAGGATAAGAGACAGAAATCTAGAAGCAGAACAACATCAGAGGTCAACAAGAAGCAATAGGGACAATAAGAAGTTGACTTTTTCAGATAGTGAATTTAAGACCCTTGACAAGAGTTCTACATCAGATGAAGTGGAGATAGACCACATATCCAATAGCATAGTTAGTGCTAAACAAAACAAGCAACCTCTATAACAAGCAATGCTATGAACAAGCAGCTCCTCCAAGGGAGCCATAGCCAGCTCAACAGACCTTCTCTTTTGATACATAGTAATAGAAAGGAAGCAACCTTATGAAAACATCACTCATGTATAAAGTATTCACACCAACAATGTAAATAAAAATAAATATACTAGAGTGAATGTGCAGATTTAAAAAAGGATATCAGCGATTTAGGTCGCAGAGTGGATTCATTGGAAGAATATGAATATGTTCTCTCCCAGAAGATGGCTCAGCTAACCTCTAAGGTGACACATCACCAACAACATTTTGGGGAGTTAGAAGACAAACTAGATGACCTTGAAAATCGCACTTGAAGCAATAACCTGCAGTTCCGGGGTATACCAGAGTCCGTTCAGAGTAATGAGATACAATGATTTCCTGCAGGGGCTCTTTTTGGAAATGGCAAGCGCAGCTGACATGGACCTTTCTAACATCATCTTGGACAGAGCCCACAGGGCCTTACGTCCCAAGCCAGCTGCAGATCTTCCACCAAGAGACATAATTGTTCGCTTCCAGAGCTATCGACACGTGAAGATATCTATAATCTAGCTAGGAAGCAACAAGCCGTGATATATCAAGGCATTCGGCTACAAATTTTTCAAGATCTATCCACTAGGACCTTACAGAAGTGAAGAGACTTTTCAGTTCTAACTCTACATTTGAGGCATCTAAAGATCCCTTATAGATGGTGATTTCCTACCTCAGTGATTGCCACCAGAAATGGGAATAGATATGAATGTCAGGCATTATCTGAGGTAGATAAATTTTGCACTACTATGGGCATCCCACATCCATCAACAGATTCCACACAGCAGCCTCAAAATTCATCACAAGACCAAAACCACAGAGGAGGCCTTGGCCGGAAAAGTCATCCAACCAACCTAAAAGGAAACAGATGGACCCAATAGATCCTGAAGTACAGCAACCGGGTTGAACTTCTTTCCTAATTCCCCAGCTTCAGCTATCTTTTATTCCCATTTTTTTAAATCACTATGGAAGTGATTTCACACCATACATCAAATATTCTTCTACAGACTGTGAAGCTTTTTGCAGAAGATCCAGTGGCTTGTGGCAAGTATTATACATGTCATTACCGCATTGACATTATTGTAGTAAATGTCTAGTCTAGCTGCAGTTATTAAGATAAGGTTTTGATTGCTGGTTCCTTGTCCAATATACCTAATAGACTAACGCCTAGATTTAGAGTTGGGCGGTAGCCGTCAAAACCAGCGTTAGAGGCTCCTAACGCTGGTTTTTACTGCCCGCTGGTATTTAGAGTCAGTCAGGAAAGGGTCTAACGCTCACTTTCCAGCCGCGACTTTTCCATACCGTAGATCCCCCTACGCCATTTGCGTATCCTATCTTTTCAATGGAATCTTTCTAACGCCAGTATTTAGAGTCGTGGCTAAAGTGAGCGTTAGAAATCTAACGACAAAACTCCAGCCGCAGAAAAAAGTCAGGAGTTAAGAGCTTTCTGGGCTAACGCCGGTTCATAAAGCTCTTAACTACTCTGCTCTAAAGTACAATAACACCCATAAACTACCTATGTACCCCTAAACCGAGGTCCCCCCACATCGCTGCCACTCTATTAAATTTTTTTAACCCCTAATCTGCCGACCGCATACCGCTGCCACCTACAATATCCCTATGAACCCCTAATCTGCTGCCCCTAACACCGCCGACCCCTATATTATATTTATTAACCCCTAATCTGCCGCCCCCGCTATCGCTGACCCCTGCATATTATTATTAACCCCTAATCTGCCGCTCCGTACACCGCTGCCACCTACATTATAGCTATGTACCCCTAATCTGCTGCGCCTAACACCGCCGACCCCTATATTATATTTATTAACCCATAATCTGCCCCCCTCAACATCGCCTCCACCTGCCTACACTTATTAACCCCTAATCTACCGAGTGGACCGCACCGCTACTATAATAAAGTTATTAACCCCTAATCCGCCTCACTCCCGCCTCAATAACCCTATAATAAATAGTATTAACCCCTAATCTGCCCTCCCTAACATCGCAGACACCTAACTTCAATTATTAACCCCTAATCTGCCGACCGAATCTCGCCGCTACTGTAATAAATGGATTAACCCCTAAAGCTAAGTCTAACCCTAACACCCCCCTAAGTTAAATATAATTTAAATCTAACGAAATAAATTAACTCTTATTAAATAAATTATTCCTATTTAAAGCTAAATACCTGTAAAATAAACCCTAATATAGCTACAATATAAATTATAATTATATTATAGCTATTTTAGGATTTATATTTATTTTACAGGTAACTTTGTATTTATTTTAACCAGGTACAATAGCTATTAAATAGTTAAGAACTATTTAATAGCTAAAATAGTTAAAATAATTACAAAATTACCTGTAAAATAAATACTAACCTAAGTTACAATTAAACCTAACACTACACTATCAATAAATTAATTAAATAAAATACCTACAATTATCTACAATTAAACCTAACACTACACTATCAATAAATTAATTAAATACAATATCTACAAATAAATACAATGAAATAAACTAACTAAAGTACAAAAAATAAAAAAGAACTAAGTTACAAAAAATAAAAAAATATTTACAAACATTAGAAAAATATTACAGCAATTTTAAACTAATTACACCTACTCTAAGCCCCTTAATAAAATAACAAAGCCCCCCAAAATAAAAAAATGCCCTACTCAATTCTAAATTAAAAAAGTTCAAAGCTCTTTTACCTTACCAGCCCTGAACAGGGCCCTTTGCGGGGCATGCCCCAAAGAATTCAGCTCTTTTGCCTGTAAAAAAAACACATACAATACCCCCCCCAACATTACAACCCACCACCCACATACCCCTAATCTAACCCAAACCCCCCTTAAATAAACCTAACACTAAGCCCCTGAAGATCTTCCTACCTTATCTTCACCATGCCAGGTTCACCGATCCGTCCTCGGAAGTCTTGATCCAAGCCTCGGAAGTGTTGATCCAAGCCCAAGCGGGGGGCTGAAGAGTGACGTCCATCCTTGGGCTGAAGTTTGGATCCAAGCGGCGGCTGAAGAAATCCATCATCGGGCTGAAGTTGGAAGTCCATCATCGGGATGAAGTCTTCTATCAAGCAGCATCTTCAATCTTCTTTCTTACGGAGCGGAGCCATCTTCTTCTCAGCCGATGCAGATCCATCCTCTTCTAACGATGCCTACTAGCCGAATGACGGTTCCTTTAAATGACGTCATCCAAGATGGCGTCCGTCGAATTCCGATTGGCTGATAGGATTCTATCAGCCAATCGGAATTAAGGTAGGAAAATTCTGATTGGCTGATGGAATCAGCCAATCAGATTGAGCTCGCATTCTATTGCCTAATCGGAACAGCCAATAGAATGCGAGCTCAATCTGATTGGCTGATCGGATCAGCCAATCGGATTGAACTTGAATCTGATTGGCTGATTCCATCAGCCAATCAGAATTTTCCTACCTTAATTCCGATTGGCTGATAGAATCCTATCAGCCAATCGGAATTCGACGGACGCCATCTTGGATGACGTCATTTAAAGGAACCGTCATTCGGCTAGTAGGCGTCGTTAGAAGAGGATGGATCTACATCGGCTGGGAAGAAGATGGCTCCGCTCCGGAAGAAAGAAGATTGAAGATGCTGCTTGATAGAAGACTTCATCCCGATGATGGACTTCCGACTTCAGCCCGATGATGGATTTCTTCAGCCGCCGCTTGGATCCAGACTTCAGCCCAAGGATGGACGTCACTCTTCAGCCCCCCGCTTGGGCTTGGATCAACACTTCCGAGGACGGATCTGTGAACCTGGCATGGTGAAGAAAAGGTAGGAAGATCTTCAGGGGCTTAGTGTTAGGTTTATTTAAGGGGGGTTTGGGTTAGATTAGGGGTATGTGGGTGGTGGGTTGTAATGTTGGGGGGGGTATTGTATGTGTTTTTTTTACAGGTAAAAGAGCTGAATTCTTTGGGGCATGCCCCGCAAAGGGCCCTGTTCAGGGCTGGTAAGGTAAAAGAGCTTTGAACTTTTTTAATTTAGAATAGGGTAGGGCATTTTTTTATTTTGGGGGGCTTTGTTATTTTATTAGGGGGCTTAGAGTAGGTGTAATTAGTTTAAAATTGTTGTAATATTTTTCTAATGTTTGTTAATATTTTTTTATTTTTTGTAACTTAGTTCTTTTTTATTTTTTGTACTTTAGTTAGTTTATTTCATTGTATTTATTTGTAGATATTGTATTTAATTAATTTATTGATTGTGTAGTGTTAGGTTTAATTGTAGATAATTGTAGGTATTTTATTTAATTAATTTATTGATAGTGTAGTGTTAGGTTTAATTGTAACTTAGGTTAGGATTTATTTTACAGGTAATTTTGTAATTATTTTAACTATTTTAGCTATTAAATAGTTCTTAATTATTTAATAGCTATTGTACCTGGTTAAAATAAATACAAAGTTACCTGTAAAATAAATATAAATCCTAAAATAGCTATAATATAATTATAATTTATATTGTAGCTATATTAGGGTTTATTTTACAGGTAAGTATTTAGCTTTAAATAGGAATAATTTATTTAATAAGAGTTAATTTATTTAGTTAGATTTAAATTATATTTAATTTAGGGGGGTGTTAGTGTTAGGGTTAGACTTAGCTTTAGGGGTTAATCCATTTATTACAGTAGCAGCGAAATTCGGTCGGCAGATTAGGGGTTAATAATTGAAGTTAGGTGTCGGCGATGTTAGGGAGGGCAGATTAGGGTTTAATACTATTTATTATAGGGTTATTGAGGCGGGAGTGAGGCAGATTAGGGGTTAATAACTTTATTATAGTAGCGGTGCGGTCCGCTCGGCAGATTAGGGGTTAATAAGTGTAGGCAGGTGGAGGCGACATTGAGGGGGGCAGATTATGGGTTAATAAATATAATATAGGGGTCGGCGGTGTTAGGCGCAGCAGATTAGGGGTACATAGCTATAATGTAGGTGGCAGCGGTGTACGGAGCGGCAGATTAGGGGTTAATAATAATATGCAGGGGTCAGCGATAGCGGGGGCGGCAGATTAGGGGTTAATAAGTGTAAGGTTAGGGGTGTTTAGACTCGGGGTTCATGTTAGGGTGTTAGGTGCAGACTTAGGAGGTGTTTCCGCATAGCAAACAATGGGGCCACGTTAGGAGCTGAACGCTGCTTTTTTGCAGGTGTTTTTTTTCAGCTCAATCAGCCCCACTGTTTTCTATGGGGGAATCGTGCACGAGCACGTTTTTGAAGATGGCCGCGTATGGCCGCATCCGTAAGCACCGCTGGTATCGAGAGTTGAAGTGGCGGTAAATTATGCTCTACGCTCCTTTTTTGGAGCCTAACGCAGCCATTCTGTGAACTCTAAATACCAGCGGTATTTAAAAGGTGCTGCCAGAAAAAAGCACGCGTAGCTAACGCACCCCTTCTAACGCAAAACTCCAAATCTAGGCCTTAGTAATTTTAATTTTATATGCACAAAGTGGTAACTGAAATTCAACGGTTCTTATGGTACTTGCATAAAAACTATTGTGCCATAGGCCTGCACCACTTGCCTATAGTGGTGCAACGTACCCCTCTGCTAATAGTATATAAGGAACTTGGACATTGTGAGATATCACCTCCAAACCACATTAGAATTAACATGACTTGGCAGTATAGATTAAGATCAATTGGTTACTAACATTCCATATATATGTAATTGTTAATTATGTGATCAATAAGTGAACTGTACTACAATTTATATTTTTCGCCCCTTTGATGAACATAAGCTCCTGTTGGAACTTGGAGAACCACAAGGTCAATAGTTGTTATTATAATGTTATGTTGTTCCGTTTGCAATACATAAGCTTACTGTTTCTCATGATGTAAACTGTTGCCTTTGTCATCCCGGGTTTCAGGGATTTACAACATATAAGGCTGATTAACACCACTATGATTTATGCATACACTCATCTTGTTAACCTGCCCCATTTATTCATCTGTTTGTTTATTTGTCATTTGTTACATGTTTTATAGGTTTGACAAAACTTGAAATCTTAAAACACTTTTCCCTCTCCCCCCTATCACACTTACCTGTAGCGATCTAACGTGTACTTTTTCACTAGATTGAAATCCTTATCTTTTTCTCCTATTACTTTTTCCTTTCCCTTACCCTCCCTATTTCCTGCCCTTACCAGACACCTTAGACTGATATACCCGTGTGAATTAGTGTATATTAAAATTATATAGAAGGCACTAGCTACTTCTAATTTTGACTTTAGGACCTCAGATTTAGATATGAGTACTTTAACAGTAGCTAGTCAAAATGTGAAGGGGTTTCTCTCTGCTGAAAAGCATTCAATAGCATACCACGATTTTCATAAAAAACATACAGACATAATTATGACACAGGAGACCCACTTTAAAAGACGTAGCGAACCCCAGTTAGCTACAAGGTATTATGATAAACACTACCTAAGCTCTGGCCCGAACAAGAAAAACGGGGTCTGTATTTCTATTAGGCGAAATGTTCCCTTTGAACTCCTACAGAAACACTCAGACAAAGAGGGTAGATTATTGATCTTGGTCGGGCTTTGCTTTGGTCGTCCAATTACCTTAGCTAACGTTTATGCTCCAAATAGGCCTACACCTTTGTTTTATACATCAGTTGTCAACAAAATATTAGATATCTCTAAAGGACCAGTTATACTAGGAGGGGACTTCAATTACACATTGAACCCGGCCTTAGATAACTCAACTGGGAAATCGTATCTTAGCAATAGATTACTAAAAGCCAACTGTACCGCACTACATTCCATCTCCCTGTTTGATACTTGGAGGATAGCCCATCCCACACAAAGAGACTATACGTTCTCTCACCCCCAACACACTTATTCCCGACTGGACTATATAATGAGCAACCAAACATTTTTAACCGACCTAATTCATTCCAAAATAATTCACACACCCTGGTCGGACCATGTCATGGTTCTTTTCACTGGTATACTAGGCCTAGAAACTCTTTAAATTGGAGGCTTCATGACTCTACTTTAACAAATCAAGAAACACTAGAAGAGCTGACTAGGGCGACGGATGAATATTTTCATATAAACAGACCTGAGGATACGTCTGCTGCAAACAATTGGGAGGCGTACAAATGCTATATTAGAGGGTATCTGATAAAACACGCTGCTAAATTTTGAAAGCTAAGTTCGGCCCAATTCACTTCATTGATGACTGACCTAGGCAGAGCAGACACCCTTCACAAGGCAGATCCGACTTCCCCTCAAACGCTTTCGAATCTCTCCTTAGCATGAGAACACCTTAATAACTATTTGTCTCAAAAAGCACACTTGAGAGCTCTTACTACCAAGGCTAAATTTTTTGCCGAAAGCAACAAGGAGGGTCGTCTCCTCGCCAGATCATTGAAAAAACGACGTTACAAATCTTTCATACGAACTATCACACATCCCTCAGGTAGATCAGTTAACCAAAATGAAAGTATCGCCGATTCCTCATTTCATATTACTCTAAGCTCTATAACCTCAACCCTAACATGTCACAGGGAAAAATCAGTAACATAGAGAAATACCTACACACCTTAAAGACCCCGAAACTTACAGACGATGACAGACTTTCCCTAGACTCCCCTATAACGCTCCAAGAAATCACAACCACTATAAAAGCTCTCCCTAATGGCAAGTCCCCTGGTCTGGATGGCCTAACGGACACATTTTTTCAATTATTCCAACTCCAGTTAGGCCCACCATTGCATGTGTTGTTTACCTCAGTAGATAGAGGTGAAATTTTCCCTAGCTCACTATTGGAAGCCCTAATCATGGTCATTCTGAAGGCTGATAAACCGAGCGACCAGATGGGTAACTATAGACCTATCTCACTACTAAATATTGACATAAAGATCTATGCTAAAATACTTGCGAATCGTATGAACAATATCTTACTGAAAATTATACATCTGGACCAGGTGGGGTTTGTTAAGGGGAGAGAAGCAAAGGATAACACTATCAGAGTGTTGCACTCCTTACAGGCCTCTCATGATAATAAGACCCCTCTCACTCTTCTATCAACAGACCCAGAGAAGGCTGTCGACAGGGTCAACTGGCACTTTATGTGGGGGGCCCTGTCAAAATTTGGTTTCTCCAACACTTTTCTGTCTAGAATCCAGGCCTTATACTCGAGTCCTCAAGCTGGGGTTCAAGTGAATGGCGCGGTCTCCCAATCTTTTCCCATCACAAACGACACTCGCCAGGGTTGCCCGCTGTCACCCTTATTATTTGCAATGACAATAGAGATTTTGGCCATAAAAATTAGAGAAAACATAGATATACTTGGAATGCAATATAACCACATTAATCAAAAATGCCTACCGTTCGCGGACGAAATAATCTTCACTCTCCAATCCCCCTCCACTTCCCTCCCCACCTTAATACGGACCCTAGAATCTTATGGCCAGGTTTCTGATTTCTCCATTAATATGGAGAAGTGGGGGATAATGTTATTCAACACACTTTATATTCAGCAGACTTTATAAGGAATCACACATTATTTAGGATAACCGACAACATTAAATACTTGGGCCTAACGATTCCCAGCAACTATCAACATCTCTTCCAATCTAATTTTATCAGCGTTCAGTAATATCTCTCCTTGAGTGCTGGCACAGACAGGGGCACTTGTCCTGGATAGGAAGAATAAATACTGTCAAAATGTCGATAATACCAAAATATCTATATCTTTTTCAGACTTTGCCGATGACTACCAGACTCATATTTGCACACACAACAGAGACTGCTCAATTCCTTTATTTGGTTATACAAAAAACCTAGACTTATTATAGGGCTGTCCACTTGTCAAGGGTGATCTCTTGGTCCCATTCTTACCCTAATGCACTGTGGTTACAAGTCAAGAGTTCTCTGCTTCGAGTTGCAGATATGAGGGATATAACATGGCTAGCCAAAACTCATAGACCACTTCTGGCATATCAGAATAATTATGTTAAGGCCACTCTCGATGTATGGGACTATTTGGTCACACATACTAAAGGAATCTCTACTACAGTTTCCCCTCTCACTCCACTTTTAGGTAATCAGATTTTCCTTCAACTCCCTTCTTTCAGCCACCTGAATGATACAGAACACTTACACAACTTACCTGTCTATATGTTATTAGACGCAGGTGCGCTTAAAGACAGAGTATTGTTACATAATGACCTAGGCCCTCCTTTTCATAATTGGTTTGCGTACTTTCAGATAAGACACTCACTTAATAATAGTATGCACAAATCTAATATCTTCAGACCGTTATCGACATTTGAGCGACTTTGCACAAATCCCAAACTTAAGAGAAAACACCTCTTAAGACCTGCATTAATTCTGAAATGGAACGCAGAACTACCAGAGTTTATTGATGATGATAAGTGGAAGCTATGCTTCAAGTCTTCTCATTCAGCCTCAACCTCACTAATTATAGCTGAAATGAATTATACACTTTTAGCCCGATGGTACCTGACTCCACAGCATCTCAGATATATCTATACATCCGCCTCATCTGCCTGCTGGAGGTGTTGCGGAGGTATGGGTACTATGACCCATATCTGGTGGGATTGCCTGCTCATTTCTGACTTTTGGAGACAACTAGAAGTTAGTATTAATAAGATATTAGGCTCACAGATAACTCTTAGTCCTAGCCTTATTCTCCTGAACCTTCTTCCAACACTTCACTGTGCATATCGTAGGAAACTACTGCTTCTGATGCTAGCCTGTGCAAAAAGATTAATACCCAGACTCTGGAAAACTCAATCGATCCCTACACACACCCAGTGGATATCAGAAGTAGAATATATACTTACTCTTGAGAACCAATGCTACTGTTATATGGGTAAACGAGATTTTTTTACAGACATACTTTTTATTTGGGAGCAGGGACTCTCTGAGCTTACTGGTTAGTCATTAGCCTTGATGATTAAATACAGTCATTCTGTGGTGGGGACTGTTTCTTAGGAATAGTTGACAGGTAGATGAATCCCTGACCTAACTTTTTATATACCTACAGGACCTTTATAATATCCTACATGTCTGGACTCCTTCCCCCCTTCTTCCTTTCCCTTCCCATCCACCCCCTCTCTCTGTCTCCTTTTGAAACTGTTTTCAAATGATTATATACGAAATCTGTTGTTATTTTTTTTAAAAAAAAGGTTAAAATGCTTGGGTAAGTTGACAACATCCATTGTACTTTCCTTCATTGTTCTCAGTTCTTTGTCATCTGTATAAATGTACTTTGGTTGTCATTTTGTACAATTCATAAACCCAATAAAAAAAATTTGAAGCAAAAAATAATAATAGATATACTAAAGTAGTGTCGACACAAAATACCAGTCAGGACAGGTGTTTAACTTTATTGGAACAGTTTTTTTTCCACAAACCCTACCATAGATCGAGGCAAAGGGAGACAGGGATTAGCTCAAAACACTCAAGGAAGGTACTCTCTATGAAAAGGCATGATGAACAGGAAATACAAACCCAGTGATTAATTTGTCTGGTGTTTCACTATACAATTTGGCTATGGATTAGCATTTGTGCCCAGGGCTCCACGGCAATATTAACTTGTTTAAAACTATTTTGGACGTCACTAAAACATTACATTATGCAGACAGTTCAGTGATATTTCAACAACACATAATGATTGTGGATTTGCGGGGGGTGGAGCCTCTTTGGCTTCTTGGGAAAGGTTGACTTTGTTGTCTTTCCATGATGCCTGTGATCTTTACACTCTTAGTAACTTTCATCATGTCTCCGAATTGAGTACAGAGAGAACTGTCTCTAAATTCTGGACATTAAAAAATCCCTTCAGTTTTTACCCAATACATAGCAGGGTAAGGTCATTGAAACCTTTTACCAAAGGGTGTAAAATAATCTGGTAGCATTACATGATTAAATTAAAAACATTCCTATGAATTGAACAGATCAAGGCATTAGAGGACTTGAGTAGTAATGAATCCTTGGTCAGGCAGGCAAGTGAGGCTCAGTGGTAGTTATGGACAAAATGTCATATATTGAGGAAGCTAAGAGACATTTACATGATGTATTATGACGGAATCCCACATCCTTATTCCAGGGAGAGTTATGGGACCTTCTGAATGAGGCTTTGGAGCCTGGCATTATTGATTTTGACACGTTTTATTTTTTTATGTGGAGCATCAGGTCACTCCAGTGTAAGTGTTTTTGAACACTTATCCCAAAGGGTAGATGATCTCCTAGAGCCCTTGGTTTTTTAACTTCCCAGGTACATTAGAGATACACAACATATGTTGAATGTATTATCTACAGTATCCTGGAAGCCAGTATACTGCTGACTAAAAGTAGAGTTGAAAGCACCGTATTCCACTATTCCCAAACATCAGGGTCTAAAGGCAATATTTTTTGGAGAGATTGTCTGATTTTTCACGTTATTATCATTTATTTTACATGTGATATATTTTTTACTTACTCGTAATTTGTTTTAATTTGAGGTTTTGGTTTTTTTTTACCTGCAAAGACTAGGAAACAGCTATGGGGCTAAAATTGTTCCCTCCTATGCCAACCTGTACATGGGTTGGTGGAAGTTTTCCAACATCTTTTCATTTGAAAATCCCTTCAGAAACTCAATTCAATTTTATAGATGCTTCATTGATGATTTGATCTTTATTTGTCATGGTACAGAGGACAACATTTCTGAATTTATGACTTTTTAATAAAGATTCTATAATTTTTTTTAGTTGTCACATTGATGTCAAGTATTGATCTATCAATCAGATCTGATGTATTTCTGGCAACACACTCTTGCATTCTAGGAGTTGTCACTCTCTACATGTACTGTATCTTTTAAAAGATTGAAAAGAAATTGAACAGATCTTAATGGGTATTGATTTAAGGCAAATCGATAGGAGAACAGACTTAGGGCTAGATTACAAGTGGAAAGGTTATTACCACTCCTGCTCTACCGTTAACATCGCCAGAAGATGTGCGTGTCCAGTAGTACTGGTATTACACAAAATCTGACACGTAAAAAGTTAACCAGAGGATATTACTTTCACGATATTACAGTAACTGCATTGAATTCAATGGAGCAGAAATGTAAAAACAACCTAAAACATACACTTGTGCATAAACCCCCATAGCAATAAGACCCATACTATAACAGCCCCTAAACTGACACTTCCCCCTACTTTTTTAATTCCGCTACAATATTAACCTCTATACCACCACATCCCCAATAGCAAATTACCCCACTACACTATTAACCCCTATACCACCACACACCCCAACACACCCCACTGCTATAAACTCTCTACAATTTTAACCCCTAAACTGCCACTACCCCAACGCAAACCTCTCTGCTACAATATTAACCCCTAAACTGCCACAACCCCCATTACTATAAACTCTGCACACTCTAAACCCCCTGAACTGCCACATCCCTCACGCAATAAACTCCCTGCACTATCATCCCCTAAGCCGTCAATACCCCCACCACAATTACTGCCTACTTAATTAACCTCTAAACTGCCATTAGCTCCATTGCAAACTACCCTTTAACCTATTGATCCCCTAACTGCCAAAAACCCCCACAACCCCCCCACAAACTACTTCCTAACCTATTAACCCCCTAAAAGCTAACCCCCCTAAGACCCTAACCTAAGACACCCTAAACCCCCTAAAAGCTAACCTCCCTAAGACCCTAACCTAAGACGCCCTAAGTTACAAAAAATTAAAAAAACATTCCCAACCTCTTAATGCAAACGTTCAAGTTGCATAAAATATTTGAGTGTAAAATGTGATTGTGTTCGAGCGATCACATTTAAGTTCAACCTGTAATATGAGCGCACTTTTGTGCTCTACAGGACTTGTTTAAAGAATAGGGAGTGCAAAATATTGCAAATTCACACAAACACACTTGTGGTAATTTAAAAACTGCTCCACTTGTAATATGTACTCCAGCTATAATCTAGCAATTAGGGAGAGGGGTTGCAGGGAACATCCTATAAGGAGATTCAGAAGAGAAGAAGATATGATGGATAGGTTGTTCACTATTATACAGTGAAAAAAGACAACGCTCTAAGTTTGAAGGTATTACTTTTGTGATGGATTATACAGCACAATATAAAGATATTTGCTAAGTTATCAAACATAATTTCTCTTTATTGGCAGCTGATGATAGATTGGTGAGTTTAACTAATAAAGGCTGTAGATTCTACTACAGGAGGAAAAATACCTTGGGAAATATCTTGTGCCCCACACAACTTCAAAATAACGGACTCAGTGCCAAATCTCCTTGCTCTCCATCACAGGTGTGTATTGCTGTGGCATCCTCAATTGTAAGGCATGAGATTTTGTCACCCTTTGCTATCAATGGGTGTTTGAATTAAAAATCCACAATTGTAATCTATTTGATCATGTGTTTCTTGCAATTTGTGATAAGGAGAACTCATGACCAATAGAGAACATTAGTCATCAATTAGGTTTGGAAAGGATTCCTTGTTCAACATTTTGCTACAGTTCATGACAAGGATGTTGGGTCCTTCTCTTAGACGGCAATTCAAAAAATCTGATGGAGATAAAAGTAAATTTGTTTTCCAGGCAAGAAATGTTCTGGATATTTAAGATACGAACATGTGCACCATTGGGTTTATTGTGAGTATAATTTTTATTATGGTTACATTCTGACAATTGATGATGTCACATGGACTATGTAATTTGTATGCTCTCACAACTTGAGTATATTATGAGATTTTCAGGGTGATCTCATTTATTTGAGCCTGCAAATTATTATATGATAAAGGTATATATACATATATCATATCAGTAATATGATACTTACGTTGATCAAATAAATGTTTATATGTAAATGCTTTATAAGTACTCATTTATTTGAATCACAATCCTCCATAAACGTGTATTTTACACAGCACTTTTGGTGTGATTAAAAGCTAAGTTTTATTATCTCCCTGGTTGAACTTTTTATTTATTTGAAGATTAGCCATTAGTACTGCCTTAAGATTTAATCCTCATTGGTAGTTACACCACATGTGACTGGCATTGCATGGGTATTACGCAGAGGGAGTGGAGCATAGGAGAAGAAGGCTTCCTCCAAACGAAGAATTTTGGAACATTAAAAATCATATGGACACTGACTTTACAGCAAAAAAGGGGTCACAATCTTAAGTAAGAGGCTAGCAGATTCAGGAGAAATGTGAGGAACCATTTTTTTACAGAAAGGGTGGTAGATTAATAGAATAAGCTTCCAATTTAGGTGGTAAACACAAAGGGGCCGATTTATCAATGTCTGGCAGACATGATCCGCTGTAGCGGATCATATTCGCCAGACATCCCTGAATGCTGACAGCATATGCTGTCGGCATTTATCATTGCACAAGCAGTTCTGGTGAACTGCTTGTGCAATGCCACTCCCTGCAGATTTGCGGCCAATCGGCCATTAGCAAATACAGTCCCCAAAGACTGTAATGGATTTTAAAAATGCCTGTGACATGCATAAGGCTATCCTAAGAAAACATATAATATGGGTAGACTTGACTGGCCTGTTAAGTTCTTATCTACCATCAAATTCTATGTTTTAAACAACCAATGTGTACTGCATTCCGTGGAGGAGTTCCACTATGAAATTGAGCACAAGGGATCTAGATTATGTCACTTAAGGAATTTTATATTTATTTATTAGAGAACTGTGTTTTTACAAACCTCTAAACTCTTTTTATTACACTTGATCCTTTCTAATGGCTCCATGATCTAAAGTTCTCCTCTCAGGCGAGGTGGTCTAAAAAGTTTAGGCAGGACAGCATAGTCTCTCAAAACATTTTCAGAAACACAAATTTTACCTTGAAATATATTTATCTCAATATGGGCTAGATTACAGGTGACGCGCAAATTAGCGATCCCGCTAATACAAATCTAATGTATAAAAGTTTGTGCACGAGCACTTACCTGATGCTCGCAAAAAGTGGAACTTCGAATATAGCAACCACTTTAAAGTGTAGGTCAATTTTCATGTGAAAGTGTCCGTTTTTAAAAAAAACTATTGTTCAAATGAAATGCCGGATCGTCGTTCTGAAACGATGCCCCGTCTGCTTCTTCTCACCCAGCAATGGCGAAACCGGCTTCCTCCAATCACGGCGTAGCCTCAGGCAATGATTACCCCGGGGGGAAGCTGTGATTGGAGGATGCCAGAATCGTCATTGCTGACGTATGAAGAGGCTTGCGTCGGGCTGGTGATGCGCTGGAGCGGCTTCAAGAAGAAAAGGTAAGTATATTTAAAAAAAAACGGCTGAAATGTCAATTTTCATGAATGAAAGTGAACTTGTTTTTAATAGTTTTTTTAAAAACCAGGCACTTTCACATGAAAATTGACCTTCACTTTAACGTATTCCCCCATTGACTTCAATGGAGCGTGAAAAGAGGGAAAAAAAACTAATACCCCTACTGGAGCGCAATCCTGAACGCATTTAACCCGACATGAAAAATTAATATTTCACATTCCAGTGTTATTCACTTAGCAGAATATGTTTCTATTTATTCTTAAATAAATGTTTCTACAATTATTTATATATATATATACACTCACTGGTCACTTTGTTAGATACACCTTGCTAGGGGTCCGGGTTGGACTCCTTTCTACTTTTTCTTAAAGCAGCTGTTAAAGTTAATAATTCTATGATTTTTAAAAATTTAAATAGTTTAGCAATTAGTACAAAACTACTATTGCACTCTTTATATCCTAAGACCTGCATTTAAGATGCTGCGTAAGCAACTTTGGGACCATTTTGACCAGTATTACCACCAATGCTTTTTAACCTATCCACAGTCTCAGAGGTTGTAGATCAATAAATGCAGGACTCATTTGTCCAGGATGACTGACAAACCCTACTTTTGTGCAATTGGTTGTGTGGGAATAGGAGGAGGAGCTGCAAAAGTGTTTTTTTTTCAAAAGGCATGTGCATAAGTTCCCTGCCTGGGAAACTTGTTTGCAGATAACATGATAAATGGGGCTCAATTCTTTAATATGTAAACAGAGTCCTGAATTTCTATGGCATCTACTCATAAAGTATACAACTTTAAAAAACATAATTTATGTAAGAACTTACCTGATTCTTAAAAGCACACAAAGTGCAGACTGATCAAGTAGAATGAGCTGTAATTCTCTGAGGCAGGGACTGACCCGACTCCAAATAAGTCTGATGAATCAAAAGTTTTAACCAAGATGCCAAGGAAATGGCAGAAGCCTTCTGACCTTTCCTAGAACCAGAAAAGATAACAAATAGACTAGAAGTCTTCCTGCAATTTTTTGTAGCTTCAACATAATATTTCAAAGCTCTTACCACATCCAAAAAATGTAAGGATCTCGCCAAAGAATTCTTAGGATTAGGACACAAAAAAGAGACAACAATTTCTCTATTAATGTTAGAATTCACAACCTTAGGTAGAAATTTAAATAAAGTTCATAAAACTGCCTTATCCTGATGGAAAATCAGAAAAGGAGATTCACAAGAAAGAGCAGATAATTCGGAAACTCTTCTAGCAGAAGAGATAGCCAAAATGAACAACACTTTCCAAGAAAGTAGTTTAATGTCCAAAGAATGCATAGGCTCAAACGGAGGAGCCTGTAAAGCCTTCAAAACCAAATTAAGATTCCAAGGATGAGAGATTGATTTAATGACAGGCTTGATACGGACCAAAGCCTGTACAAAACAGTGAATATCAAGAAGCTTAGCAATCTTTCTGTGAAATAAAACAGAAAGAGCAGAGATTTGTCCCTTCAAGGAACTTGCAGAC
The DNA here is from genome assembly GCF_027579735.1 of Bombina bombina. Lineage (NCBI taxonomy): Eukaryota > Metazoa > Chordata > Amphibia > Anura > Bombinatoridae > Bombina > Bombina bombina. Next base: position 329,698,106 of record NC_069505.1, on the reverse strand, counting down.
AAACCCTTATCCAAACCATCCTGAAGAAATTGTAAAATTCTAGGAATTCTAAAAGAATGCCAGGAGAATTTATGAGAAGAACACCATGAAATATAAGTCTTTCAAACTCGATAATAAATCTTCCTAGAAACAGATTTACGAGCCTGTAACATAGTATTAATCACTGAGTCAGAGAAACCTCTACGACTAAGCACTAGGCGTTCAATTTCCATACCTTCAAATTTAATGATTTGAGATCCTGATATAAAAATGGACCTTGAGACAGAAGGTCTGGCCTTAATGGAAGTGGCCAAGGTTGGCAACTGGACATCCGAACAAGATCCGCATACCAAATCCAGTGAGGCCATGCTGGAGCTACCAGCAACACAAAATGATTTTTCCATGATGATTTTGGAGATCACTCTTGGAAGAAGAACTAGAGGAGGGAAAATACAAGTAGGTTGGTAACACCAAGGAACTGTTAACGCATCCACCGCTTCCGCCTGAGGATCCCTGGACCTGGACAGGTACCTGGGTAGTTTCTTAATTAGATGGGAAGCCATCAGTTCTATTTCTGGAATACCCCACATCTGAACAATCTGAGAAAACACATCTGGATGGAGAGACCACTCCCCCGGATGCAAAGTCTGATGGTTGAGATAATCTGCTTCCCAATTGTCTATACCTGGGATATGAACCGCAGAAATTAGACAGGAGCTGGATTCTGCCCAAGCAAGTATCCGAGATACTCTTTCATAGCTTGGGGGCTGTGAGTCCCACCCTGATGATTGATATATGCCACTGTTGTGATATTGTCTGTCTGAAAACAAATGAACGGTTCTCTCTTCAACAGAGGCCAAACCTGAAGAGCCCTGAAAATAGCACGGAGTTCTAAAATATTGATTGGTAACCTCTCTTCTTAAGGATTCCAAACTCCTTGAGCTGTCAGAGATCCCCAGACAGCTCTCCAACCTGAAAGACTTGCATCTGTTGTGATCACAGTCCAGCTTGGACGAACAAAAGAGGCCCCTTGAACATTGGGATTTAAGGATATTAATTGTGATATATTTGTATAATCCCTGCACCATTGGTTCAGCAAACAAAGCCCGAGAGGTCTCATATGAAAATGAGCAAAGGGGATCACGTCAGATGCTGCAGTCATGAGACCTAAAACTTCCATGCACATAGTCACTGAAGGGAATGACTGAGACTTAAAGTTCCGACAAGCTGAAACAAATGTTAATCGTCTCTTGTCTGTTAGAGACAGAGTCATGGACACTGAATCTATCTGGAAACCTAAAAAGGTGACCGTTGTCTGAGGAATCAAATAACTTTTTGGTAAATTGATCCTCCAACCATGTCTTTGTAGAAACAACACTAGTTGATTTGTGTGAGATTCTGCAGAATGTAAAGACTGAGCTAGTACCAAGATATCATCCAAATAAGGAAACACCGCAATACCCCGTTCTCTGATTACAGAGAGTAGGGCACCGAGAACCTTTGAAAATATTCTTGGAGCTGTCACTAGGCCAAATGGAAGAGCGACAAATTGGTAATGCTTGTCTAGAAAAGAGAATCTCAGAAACTGATAGTGGTCTGGATGAATCGGTATATGAAGATATGCATCCTGTAAGTCTATTGTGGACATATAATGCCCTTGCTGAACAAAAGGCAGAATAGTCCTTATAGTCACCATTTTGAAAGTTGGCACTCTTACATAACAATTCAAAATTTTCAGATCCAGAACTGGCCTGAATGAATGTTCTTTCTTTGGCACAATGAATAGATTTGAATAAAACTCCAGAACCTGTTCCTGAAACAGAACTGGTATGATTACCCCTAAAAGGTCCAGGTCTTAAACACACTTCAGAAACGCCTGAGCCTTTACTGGATTTGCTGGGATGTGTGAGAGAAAAAATCTTCTCACAGGAGGTCTTACTCTGAATCCTATTCGGTACCCTTGAGAGACAATACTCTGAATCCATTGATTTTGGTCAGAATCTTCCCAAATGTTTTGAAAAAAATCTTAATCTGCCCCCTACCAGCTGAGCTGGAATGAGGGCCGCATCTTCATGCAGACTTGGGGGTTGGCTTTGGCTTCTTAAATGGTTTGGATTTACTCCAACTTGAAGAAGGTTTCCAATTGGAACCAGATTCTTTGGGGTAAGGATTAGGTTTCTGTTCCTTATTTTGTCAAAAGGAACGAAAACGGTTAGAAGCTTTCGATTTACCCTTAGGTCTTTTATCCTGAGGCAAAAAAACTCCCTCCCCCCCAGTGACAGTTGAAATAATAGAAACCAACTGAGAACCAAATAACTTATTAACTTTGAAAGAAAGAGATATTAATCTAGACTTAGATACCATGTCAGCATTCCAATATTTGTGCCACAAAGCTCTTCTAGCTAAAATAGCTAAAGACATAGATTTAACATCAATTTTGATGATATAAAAATGGCATCACAGATAAAATGATTAGCATGTTGAAGCAAGCAAACAATGCTAGACAAATCAGGATCCATTTTCTGTTGCGCTAAACCTTCCAACCAAAAAGTTGATGCAGCTGCAACATTAGCCATAGAAATGGCAGGCCTGAGAAGATAGCCAGAATATAAATAAGCTTTCCTTAGATAAGATTCAAGTTTCCTAACTAAAGGGTCTTTAAAAGAAATACTATCTTCCATAGGAATAGTAGTACGTTTAGCAAGATTAGAAATAGCCCCATCAACTTTGAGGATCTTTTCCCAAAACTCCAATCTAACTGCTGGCAAAGGATACGATTTTTTAAACCTCTAAGAAGGAATAAAAGAAGTACCAGGCCTATTCCATTCCTTAGATATCATATCAGAAATAGCACCAGGAACTGGAAAAACCTCTGGAGTAACCACAGGAGGTTTATAAACAGAATTTAAACAGAATTTTCCATTGTAGATGCAAACTTGTGCAAGGAACTCGGCGTCAACTAAGACGCCGGAAATTATGAATTTGCGTCATCGGACGTACCTTCGCGCCAAAAAATTCTCACACCAAGAATGACGCAATAAACTTTGGCATTTTGTTCCCTCGCGAGCATAATTTTGCCAGCGAAATGTAATAAAAAAGCAGTCAATTGAAAAAAGACTATACCCCAGGTAAGAAAAAATATTTTCCTAAATATGTTTTTTCTCAAATATGAAAATGATAGCCTGCAAAAGGAAATATACATAAACCTGACTCATGGCAAATATAAGTACAATACATATATTTAGAACTTTATATTAATGCATAAAGTGCCAAACCATAGCTGAGAGTGTCTTAAGTTATGAAAACATACTTATCAAAAGACACCCATCCACATATAGCGGATAGCCAAACCAGTACTGAAACAGTTATCAGTAGAGGTAATGGAATATGAGAGTATATTGTCAATCTGAATACGGAGGTAGGAGATGAATCTCTACAACCAATAACAGAGAACCTATGAAATAGACCCCCGTTAGGAAAACCATTGCATTCAATATGTGATACTCCCTTCACATCCCTCTGACATTCACTATACTCTGAGAGGAATCGGGCTTCAAAATGCTGAGAAGTGCATATCAACGTAGAAATCTTAGCACAAACTTACTTCACCACCTCCATAGGAGGCAAAGTTTGTAAAACTGAATTGTGGGTGTGGTGGGGGGTGTATTTATAGGCATTTTGAGGTTTGGGAAACTTTGCCCCTCCTGGTAGGATTGTATATCCCATACGTCACTAGCTCATGGACTCTTGCCAATTACATGAAAGAAATACTAAATAACATTTCTCTTTGGAAACAGGTTATCTTGTGGCAGCCTTGACTGAAAACATTTGAAATTGCTCAAAACTTAAATAGTGAAAGATGATCACACATCAGTCTTTAACAATGTTTTATTTTAAGAAAATAGCTTTTTGGTAGAGATTAAATGCTCCTGATACATGGGTGGCCAGGGGATCCATGATTTGGTAATTTAACAATAAAAAACCTTCCACAGTGCTTCTGTTCTGCATTGATAGATAGATTTATTGTGTAAAGGCAATAGTTTATTTAGTTTTTAAAACTAGTTTGTAACGTTTACTGTCCCTTTAAATTAATCCCCTTAAAAAAGTGACCCATTTAACACCAGCCATCATATACCTGAATTCTGTTTCTAGCCAGAAATGTATCTATACCATCTTTAAATGTATCTAAGGTATTGGCATTTACTACCTCCTCAGACAATGAGTTCCACAATTAATTAATAGCCTGTCAATACTTTTCAATATGATTCCTATCATCAGTTCAGCCGCTACCGTGCACTTCCTGTAATCCAAGCCGCCAAGTTCCAAACTGCCTAAATCCCTTTAGCATTCGTTTGTACATTTCTTAGTATCACATTGTCCTAACACTTATATTGCACAAGGAGAATCCATTTAAGAGTTGTGTAGGCAACATTCAGTGTCGCTAAATCTCAATCATTTCATTCTAGAGCTAATGAAAACTCTTGCAATAGAATGATCCTTCAAACACCTTGAGGTTTCAAAATAAAAAGTTTGATTGTGCATAGTAAGAGAGCTTTGCAATATTCTTTCATTATTTATTATCATTATTATTATTATTATTATCGGTTATTTGTAGAGCGCCAACAGATTCCACAGCGCTATTTATTTTTCCCCCTTTTCAGTTTTAATTTTTTAATGTGTGGGTCTAAATGTCTATGCATTTACATGATGCATAGCTCAACTCTGCTGCATTAAAGGAACAATAAACACTGTGAGGTTTAATTGTAACTTTGCAAAATCAAATGTTGCAATATACTTTCATTTTTTATTTGGCCCCATTTTCCTATGATTTAACTCTGAATATTGAGGATTTTCTATTTCTCAGAACCTGAAGACTTCTCAAAGCTAACCCTTCTACATATCCACGCCTACGTGCCTTTAACAGATAACAACTGCAAAACAATATACTTTATAATAAAATTATGACCATGGCTAGACTTATTGGGGCCGATTTATCAATGTCTGGTGGACATGATCCGCTGTAACAGATCTTGTCCGCCATACATCGCTGAATGCCGACTTCATATGCTGTCGGCATTTAACATTGCACAAGCAGTTTTGGTGAACTGCTTATGCAATGCCGCCCTCTGCAGATTCGTGGCCAATCGGCCGCTAGCAGGGTGTTATTCAACCAGATCGTACGTGATAAGGCGGATTGATGTCCGCAGCCTCAGAGGAGGCGTATGAGTAAAGAAGCAGCGGTCTTAATAAAACAGATGCAGCAGAAACAGATGCATTGGGGCCGATTGACACTGATAAATCGGCCTCACTGTCTGAAGACTCAAGCTTGGATTCACTCCTCCAAATAAAGCAAGAAGTGGGTGGAGTCTGGCTATTGAAATAAAAATGCATCAAACAACATGTTAGTTTGTTTTAAAAATGTTAATGGAATATAAAACCCATTTTTTTTCTTTCATGATTCAGATACTCCTATTATCAATTTTTTCTTTGTTCTCTTTATTTGAAATGCAGGAATGTAAGCTTAGGAGCCAGCCCATTTTTAGTTCAGCACCTGGGTAGTGCTTGCTGATTAGAGCATGTGAGAGTATGTTTATGCACAAAGGTCTACACCAGTATTGCTATTTGGTGATGTTCTCTTTACAGTTTACCACTTAGGCAGTAATAACGTTTAAGAATTTTAGCAAATTCAATTATAATGCAAAATTATTTCTTATACAACATTTTTTTCCCTTTTAAAGAGACACTGAACCCAATTTTTTTCTATTGTGATTCAGATAGAGCATGCAATTTTAAGCAACTTTCTAATTTACTACTATTATCAAATTATTTTCATTCTCTTGGTATCTTTATTTGAAATGCAAGAATGTAAGTTTAGATGCCGGCCCATGTTTAGTGAACACACTGTGTTGTTCTTGATGATTGGTGAATAAATTCATCCACCAATAAACAAGTGCTTTCCATGGTTCTGAACCAAAACAAATAGCTTAGATGCCTTCTTTTTCAAATAAAGAAAGCAAGAGAACGAAGAAAAATTGATAATAGGAGTAAATTAGAAAGTTGTTTAAAATTGCATGCTCTATCTGAATCACAAAAGAAAAAAATTGGGTTCAGTGTCCCTTTAAGGGACATGAAATCCAAATTATTTTTTTATTATTCAGATAGATCATATGGTTTTAAACATCTTTCCAATTTATTTCTATCTAATTATTATTTTTTTCTCTTGATATCTGTTGTTGAAAATGATATCTAGGTAGGCTCAGGAGCTGCTGAATGGTTACTGCACTTAAATGCCTCATGTTATTGGCTCCCAGATAGCACATTGCTGCTTCTGAAGCAAATTAGATAAAAGAAGTAAATTAGAAAACTGTTTAAAATTGTACTCTCTATCTGAATCACGAAATAAACATTTTGGGTTTCATGCCGCTTTAAATTATGCTATCAAAGAAAATAACCCCAGATAGAAAATAAATATTATGGGAATTGATTAGTCCATTCAGATGCTGTATAGTTTTGAATTTTAGTTATTTTCATGTTATACACTGATATGCACTTCTTATATGCAGCACTTACTTTAATTGTTCTCAGATAAAGAATATGTGCAATAAAACACGTGTGTGCTGCTGTCTTAGCTCGTTTTGTCCCATTATTTACAATGTAATATATAAGCAAGCAGATGAAGGGCTTTAGTTGTCTTTCATTTTACTATGTTTCTTTTGAATAGAAATTTGAAACAATACATTTGTTGAAGGATTGAAAACAATGAAAGCCCTTATTGTCTCTTGCAACAATCTGTTCATTTGACTGTATCATAACACAGCCTGCTGTTTCACACAATTATGAATAGTGGGTGCAGTGGCAATTCTATGGGGGTGCTGAGGGGTGTATGTGTCTTTATATAGAGCAACAAATATATTAATACAAGGTCTCACACATTTTCTCTCTCCTATATGAACTATGAATCTAATTTACTTATTTAAAATGGTAATTGCCTTTGTAAAATAAAAGTATCAGCTAATTTTCCCCTGGCTCATACATATACAGTATTCAGTTTCAAAAAATGGAGGCCTGGATAAAACATATCTGAAGGCCATACTTTGGCTTTAGGCCTTATGTTGGACAAGTCTGGTTAAGCTGATTTGCTTTAAACAACAATGCTTTACAATAATTATAAGACAATCAATAAGATGCAGAAACTCATAGTCTAGTCTAGATATGCTTGAGTGGAGCAAATTACCCTTATTATATATTTTGCGGGACAGTTCCAGTTTGAGAGATTTATTATGCGTCCAGTATGACATAGTGAAAATAAGGACTGCCTAACCATGTGCCAACCTGCCTTGACCCAGTCCATGAAATGTGTGTCTTCCACCATAACCACCATAACTATTTTCCAGGTTTTTGAGACTCCATCCCTGGTCCACCAAGCTTCTCCCTCAGTCATCTTCTCCCGGATACTAACTGCAAATATTTTGAGAAGAAGGGTTAACTTTTAATAATTTGTTTTGAAAGATAACTTTTTAGATTTTACATGATCATGAATCTACAAACTGTGCTAAGTCAGTTAAAATAACAGACTTGGAGAAAAATGTTAAGGTCAGGTATTCTCAAACGGCAAGTTCACTTTAAAGATATCTTTTACATTTGACTTGCTAATCAGATTGTTTCAAATCAGGTTGTTGAGAAAATTGTCCAGGTTGCTTGAAGAAATTTAGCAAAGCATTGACTTAAAGCTGACTTGAGCCTGACTTATTATGCTCACCTGTCTTTTTAGCTAAATTTGTGGTTTTCAAGTCACATGTTCTTCATGTATCAACTTGCCATGGGTAGGACTTCAAGGGATGTAAAAGTGCAAACAGGAAAACTGATTTATGTTTTTGCACATTTGCTTTCACATTTATATGTGTTTAATCAATGTAATGAGATTAAAAACATACACCTAGATTTAGAGTTTTGCGTTAGCCGTCCAAACCAGCGTTAAGGGGTCCTAACGCTGCTTTTGGCCGCCCGCTGGTATTTAGAGTCAGTCAGGAAAGGGTCTAACGCTCACTTTCCAGCCGCAAATTTTCCATACCGCAGATCCCCTTACATCAATTGCGTATCCTATCTTTTCAATGGGATCTTTCTAACGCTGGTATTTAGAGTCTTGGCTGAAGAGAGCGTTAGAACTCTAACGACAAAACTCCAGCCGCAGAAAAAAGTCAGGAGTTAAGAGCTTTATGGGCTAACGCCGGTTTATAAAGCTCTTAACTACTGTGCTCTAAAGTACACTAACACCCATAAATTACCTATGTACCCCTAAACTGAGGTCCCCCCACATCGCCACCTCTATAATTAAATTTTTTAACCCCTAATCATGCCGACCGCACACCGCCGCAACCTACATTATCCCTATGTACCCCTAATCTGCTGCCCCTAACATCGCCGACACCTACATAATATTTATTAACCCCTAATCTGCCCCCCCCCCAATGTCGCTGCTACCTACACTTATTAACCCCTAATCTGCTGACCGGACGTCACCGCTACTCTAATAAATGTATTAACCCGCTAAGTCTAACCCTAACACTAACACCCCCCTAAGTTAAACATAATTTAAATCTAACGAAATAAAATAAATTTTATTAAATAAATTAATCCTATTTAAAGCTAAATACTTACTTGTAAAATAAACCCTCAACAGAAAAACTCACTGCGCTAAAACCCCTTCATAGAAATATTACATAAAAATTGTGTTAAAACAACCCCTATATACAGACCATACTTGTGTTTGGTATCAATTCAAATAAAAAAATATATATAGTGTAACCGCTTCAAACAGGCCAGATGGCCAAACATTAGTTCACAAGCACAATGATCAAATAATAAAATGTCCAGTATACGCTGTGCAAATACATGGACAGCAATGTTCTGATTTCAGTCTCATAAAACACTCTTTCACAAGGAAGATAAAGAAAAATCACTGAAAGGGTTTTAGATGTTTACCCGTTGTGAGCAGAGCTGATAGTAGTTTAAGTCGGCTGCTCTCCATGTACTCTGGAGTCAAACAAGCGTGTCGAGTGATGACATAGCCCCAGATCAACTACGGCAGCAGAGGTGCAACTGTTCTGAAGCTGTGTTCTTCTCCCCACAGCCAACGGAAACACATGTAGGACAAGAAAAGACAAAAAGGGCACCTCGATTTAAGTAGTATTTATTGGACGAATAGCTGATAAAATATATAAAAGGTAAGTAATGCACTTACCAGATGAATAAAATCAACATGCACATAGAAATCAAAGATGATCACACAGGAGCAGCAGGGTATAATGGTATAGGTCTCCACTTCCCACCTACAACTGTGATAGCTGGCAGAACTTGAAAATGTGTATAGCTCGTACACAAACACCTCAAGGCGTTTCCCCCGTCTGAACGGATGGGCTTTTTCAAGAGGAATATAGTTAAACGACAAATGAAGGTTCCTTTAAGTGACATCATCCAAGATGGCGTCCCTCGAATTCCGATTGGCTGATAGGATTCTATCAGCCAATCGGAATTATCTGATTGGCTAATTGAATCAGCCAATCAGATTCAAGTTCAAGCCGATTGGCTGATCCAATCAGCCAATCAGATTGAGCTCACATTCTATTGGCTGTTCCGATAAGCCAATAGAATGCAAGCTCAATCTGATTGGCTGATTCAATCAGCCAATCAGATTTTTCCTACCTTAATTCCGATTGGCTGATAGAATCCTATCAGCCAATTAGAATTCAAGGGACGCCATCTTGGATGACGTCACTTAAAGGAACCTTCATTCGTCGGGAGTCGCCAGAAGAAGAGGATGGATCCGCGTCAGCTGCTTCAAGATGGTCCCGCTCCGCGCCGGATGGATGAAGATAGAAGACGCCGCCTGGATGAACATGTCTACCAGTCCGGATGTCCTCTTCTTGCCGGATAGGATGAAGACTTCGGACCCTCTGGAGGACCTCTTCTTGCCGGATAGGATGAAGACTTCGGACCCTCTTCTGGACGGATCGGTGATACCCGGCGTGGTGAAGATAAGGTAGGGAGATCTTCAGGGGCTTAGTGTTAGGTTTTTTAAGGGGGGTTTGGGTTAGATTAGGGGTATGTGGGTGGTGGGTTGTAATGTTGGGGGGGGTATTGTATGTTTTTTTTAATTCAAAAGAGCTGATGACTTTTGGGGCATGCCCCGCAAAAGGCCCTTTTAAGGGCTGGTAAGGTAAAAGAGCTGGGTAGCCCTATTTTAGAATAGGGTAGGGCATTTTTTTATTTTGGGGGGCTTTGTTATTTTTTTAGGGGGCTTAGAGTAGGTGTAATGAGTTTAAAATTCTTGTAATCTTTTTTTATTTTTTGTAATTTAGTGTTTGTTTGTTTTTGTAATTTAGTTTAGTTGATTTAATTGTAGATTGTTTAGTTAATTAATTGCTAGTGTAGTGTTAAGGTTTATTTTACAGGTAATTTTGTAATTATTTTAACTAGGTAGCTATTAAATAGTAAATAACTATTTAATAGCTATTGTACCTAGTTAAAATGAATACAAAGTTGCCTGTAAAATAAATATAAATCCTAAAATAGCTACAATATAATTATTATTTATATTGTAGCTATATTAGGGTTTATTTTACAGGTAAGTATTTAGCTTTAAATAGGATTAATTTATTAAATAAGATTTATTTTATTTTGTTAGATTTAAATTATATTTAACTTAGGGGGGTGTTAGTGTTAGGGTTAGACTTAGAATTAGGGGTTAATACATTTATTAGAGTAGCGGCGAGGTCTGGTTGGCAGATTAGGGGTTAATAAGTGTAGGTAGGTAGCGGCAAAGTTGGGGGCGGCAGATTAGGGGTTAATAAATATAATATAGGGGTCGGCAATGTTGTGGGCAGCAGATTAGGGGTACATAGCTATAATGTAGGTTGCGGCGGTGTACGGAGCGGCAGATTAGGGGTTAATAATAATATGCAGGGGTCAGCGATAGCAGGGGTGGCAGATTAGGGGTTAATAAGTGAAAGGTTAGGGGTGTTTAGACTTGGGGTACATGTTAGGGTGTTAGGTGCAGACTTAGGAAGTGTTTCCCCATAGGAAACAATGGGGCTGCGTTAGGAGCTGAACGCTGCTTTTTTGCAGGTGTTAGGTTTTTTTTCAGCTCAAACTGCCCCATTGTTTCCTATGGGGGAATCGTGCAAGAGCACGTTTTTGAAGCTGGCCGCGTATGTAAGCAACACTGGTATTTAGAGTTGAAGTGGCGGTAAATTATGCTCTACGCTCCCTTTTTGGAGCCTAACGCAGCCCTTCTGTGAACTCTAAATACCAGCGTTATTTAAAAGGTGCGGGGGGAAAAAAACATGCATAGTTAACGCACCCCTCTAGTGGAGTGATAAAGTCAGTTCCCGAGCAGCAATGCACTATTGGGAGACAGCTGAACACATCTGGTGAGCCAATGACAAGATACAAATGTGTGTAGACAACAATCACAAGCTAGCTCTCAGTAGTGCATTGTCACTGCTGAGGATATGTGCATATGCTTTTACAACAAAAGATACCAAGAGAACAAAGTAATTTTGATAACAGCATTGAATTTAAAAGTGTCTTAACACTATGACCTCTACAAGAATTATGAAAGTTTAATTTTGACTTTCATGTCCCTTTAAGATTCTAGCTATTGCAAGTGTAAAAAAGCATTAACAAATATAGCCATAAATATTTATTAGTGAAGTTTGGGCAGGGAGAGGTAAGTAAATAATATGAACAAAAATATAACTCCCACAGGAAATTGTTGTAGATATTTCAACATAGACGCATAGGATTTGACATAGGATAACTTGTCCTTACCAATTATAAAGGAACTTTAAACGCTTAAAGGGACACTCAATCAAAATTAAACTTCCATTATTCAGATAGAGCATGCAATTTTAAACAACTTTCCAATTTACTTCCATTAACAAAATGTGCACAGTCTTTGTATAATTAAACTTTTTGAGTCACCAGCTCCTACTGAGCATGTGCAAGAATAAGCGTGTATGCATTTGTGAATGGCTGATTGCTGTCACATGGTACGTGTATGCATTTGTGATTGGCTGATGGCTGTCACATGGTAAAAGGGGAGTGGAAAAAGACATAACTTTTAAAATTGTCAGAAAAAAGTTCAGACTAAGTGCTATTGCATTGTCTTGTTATCTTGCATTTGTTGATTATGCAAATCTACTGTGTTGCCTAGTCCTTTAATACACTTTATAAGCATAGTACTGAAGTTCCATGCCTCCCTCTAGTACTGGGCGCCACCATATTGAAATCGGTCTCTCACTACATTCCAGTGCTGATGTGTTTGCACATGTGCAGTAATTCTCCTTCCAATACCTGCAGTGAAACCTAATTTCTAAAATGGTGACACCCATAATTAGAGGGAGGTGCATGAAGTGTTTAGTGTCCCTTTAATGGAACGTTGAGATATGAATAAACCATCCTTTCTGTAAAGAAGTGCTTCCATGAATTACTGCTGAACCTATTAAACCAAATCATTGCCGTTTGTTCCCTTTTTCCTCTTAACCTTGAAAATGTTTGGCTAAACCCTCCCTTTAAGTGCAGTTGAAGACTAAATGTTTTCATTTGAGAGGGGGAGGCACCTTTAGAACTAATTGCAACACCCCTGCACTTACCAGGGACTACAAGGTGGACAAGTGGCCCCGCATTGCAAGGGGAATCTGGGAATGCAGAGGACATCCCCCCACCCTGGAGACTGAAAGTGCTGGGCTGATGGCAGGAGCTTAAGGGAGCTCAGTGTTGGGGTAAATATTCAGACCCCACAATTGCAGCTCCCTGAAGCCATAGTTAGCAATTGCATGCTCATTCAAAAGGTATGTATATATATATATATATATATATATATATATATATATATATATATATATATATACAGGGAGTGCAGAATTATTAGGCAAATGAGTATTTTGACCACATCATCCTCTTTATGCATGTTGTCTTACTCCAAGCTGTATAGGCTCGAAAGCCTACTACCAATTAAGCATATTAGGTGATGTGCATCTCTGTAATGAGAAGGGGTGTGGTCTAATGACATCTACACCCTATATCAGGTGTGCATAATTATTAGGCAACTTCCTTTCCTTTGGCAAAATAGGTCAAAAAAAGGACTTGACAGGCTCAGAAAAGTAAAAAAAAATTGCAAAGCTTCTGAAGTGTGATCATCGAACAATCAAGCGTTTCATTCAAAATAGTCAACAGGGTCGCAAGAAGCGTGTGGAAAAACCAAGGCGCAAAATAACTGCCCATGAACTGAGAAAAGTCAAGCGTGCAGCTGCCAAGATGCCACTTGCCACCAGTTTGGCCATATTTCAGAGCTGCAACATCACTGGAGTGCCCAAAAGCACAAGGTGTGCAATACTCAGAGACATGGCCAAGGTAAGAAAGGCTGAAAGACGACCACCACTGAACAAGACACACAAGCTGAAATGTCAAGACTGGGCCAAGAAATATCTCAAGACTGATTTTTCTAAGGTTTTATGGACTGATGAAATGAGAGTGAGTCTTGATGGGCCAGATGGATGGGCCCGTGGCTGGATTGGTAAAGGGCAGAGAGCTCCAGTCCGACTCAGACGCCAGCAAGGTGGAGGTGGAGTACTGGTTTGGGCTGGTATCATCAAAGATGAGCTTGTGGGGCCTTTTTGGGTTGAGGATGGAGTCAAGCTCAACTCCCAGTCCTACTGCCAGTTTCTGGAAGACACCTTCTTCAAGCAGTGGTACAGGAAGAAGTGCATCCTTCAAGAAAAACATGATTTTCATGCAGGACAATGCTCCATCACACGCGTCAAGTACTCCACAGCGTGGCTGGCAAGAAAGGGTATAAAAGAAGAAAATCTAATGACATGGCCTCCTTGTTCACCTGATCTGAACCCCATTGAGAACCTGTGTTCCATCATCAAATGTGAGATTTACAAGGAGGGAAAACAGTACACCTCTCTGAACAGTGTCTGGGAGGCTGTGGTTGCTGCTGCACGCAATGTTGATGGTGAACAGATCAAAACACTGACAGAATCCATGGATGGCAGGCTTTTGAGTGTCCTTGCAAAGAAAGGTGGCTATATTGGTCACTGATTTGTTTTTGTTTTGTTTTTGAATGTCAGAAATGTATATTTGTGAATGTTGAGATGTTATATTGGTTTCACTGGTAAAAATAAATAATTGAAATGGGTATATATTTGTTTTTTGTTAAGTTGCCTAATAATTATGCACAGTAATAGTCACCTGCACACACAGATATCCCCCTAAAATAGCTATAACTAAAAACAAACTAAAAACTACTTCCAAAACTATTCAGCTTTGATATTAATGGGTTTTTTGGGTTCATTGAGAACATGGTTGTTGTTCAATAATAAAATTAATCTTCAAAAATACAACTTGCCTAATAATTCTGCACTCCCTGTATATATATATATATATATATATATATATATAGTACACGCTTACACCAGCTCAATTATCTGTATTAAGTTTGGGTTTGAATTTTTCTCCTGCAAGCAACTTTGACGTTTTTAAAACGTTATTAGATGTTAATAAATTGATAAGAAACATGACTCTAAAGAAATTTTATTGTGGAGCAAGTAATTTATCTGCAGCTGAGATAGATAACCCACGAGTAACATTATCATCACATATGAAAAATACACGACATATACAGACATTCAGTGAGGTATGTGATACCCTTACACTGGAGCAATTAATGAGAGAGGGCGATTCTAAGACCCAATCAGACAACACTAATTTCTACGGTACTTTTAAGAAACCCTCTGAATTCTACCCTATACACACTAGAGGTCCAGTACTCGAAACCTTTTTTAAAAGAGTTGAACGCGACCTTACAGCACTGAAAGCGGTAGAAAATAAGACGCATTCCAATCTGACGAAACAACAAAAACTAGCCCTTGATGAACTCAAAAATAATAAAGATATTGTGGTGCGTTCAGCAGACAAGGGAGGTTCTATTGTGGTCCTCGACCGAGATATGTATTTACAAGAGGCCTTTCGACAGTTAAATAATACTGACAATTATACTCTCTTGTCTGCTGATCCCACTTCAATATATAAACGTGAACTTTTGGGTATTCTGGATGATGGCTTGGAGGATGGGCACTTTGATCGTGACACTTTTGAATTTCTATGTGTTGATCACCCTGTAGTGCCCATCTTCCACCATCTTCCTAAAATACACAAATCCCTTACTGAAGTTAAGGGACGACCCATTGTCAGTGGGATTGGCTCACTGACTGAGCACGTATCACAATGGATGGATGGAATCCTCCAACCATTTGTGCTATCTTTGAATAGTTATCTTGGTGATACGAAACATGTCATCCAAATACTAGAATCTAAAGAATGGAACTTTGGTCAATTTCGATGGGCCACAATTGATGTGGTTTCTTTGTATTCTTCCATCCCCCATAAAGAGGGTCTGGAAGCAATTTCCTTCTTTCTCAAGAACTATTCGGATTTCAGTTTGAACTTCCAGAAATACATTCTGAGGGTGCTGTGGTTCCTGCTCACCCACAATTACTTCAAATTTGAAGGGGAGTTCTTTCTCCAGAGGTGTGGGACAGCTATGGGGGCTAAGTTTGCCCCCTCCTATGCAAACCTCTTTATGGGTTGGTGGGAGCTGTCCCACATCTATGGAGATAGGAACTCCCACAGGCAGTTGATCCATTATTATGGATGCTATATTGATGATCTCCTGTTGATTTGGGTGGGCGGGAGCACAGCATTCTCGGAATTTATTGATGCTATAAACAGCAACAATATTGGTCTACAATTTACATCTGAATTATGTGCTAATACCATTAATTTTTTGGATATTTCTTTGGAAGGAACTAAACAAGGAAAGATAATCTGTAGTATCTATCGGAAACCATCTGCAGGCAATGCACTGCTGCATGCCAGCAGTTGCCATCCCCGACATGTCCCCTTTGCCGTAGCAAAGGGGCAGTTTGTCAGGGTTAGGAGGAACTGCACTCTGAATGACACTTTTTGTGAAAAATCACTAGAACTAAGTGATAGACTGAAAAGACGTGGTTATTCTAACCAAGTGGTTTCTAAAGCTAGAGAGCAGGTCTTAGACCTTGATAGGAAGGGTCTTCCACCAACACAGTCTCAGACACCCACCAAGGCGTTACTTTTGTAACAGATTTCAGCACACAATACACTGAAATATGCAGGATTGTCAAAAAACATTTTAAACTTCTCTCAGCTGACGATAAATTGGAAAATTGTGTCAAAACTGGTTTAAGATGTTCTTATCGGAGAGCGAAAACCTTGGCAAATGTTTTATCACCATCAATGTTACCTGAATTGAACAGACCTGTGAGTTCATGGTTAACTCACAAAGGTCTGTTCAAATGCAGACAAAA